>NC_064810.1:20444262-20581762 GCF_023721935.1 Panthera uncia
TAATGATACAGATAGCCATTAAAATCATCAGAGAGTTTAATGCTATGTAAACTACAGTTAATCCTGGGATTATATATGACACATCATAACCTATTTCCTTTTCATGCAGCAAATCTGTCACTCAATTTTCATTAAGAATGAAAGGGGAACCCTCTTACACTGTTGGTGGGAATGCAAACGGGTACAGCAATTCTGGGGAACAGTATGGTGATTCCTCAAAAAGTTAAAAATAGAACTACCCTATGATAGAGCAATTGCACTATTAGGTGTTTACCCAAATGACATAAAAATATAGATTTCAAGGGGTACATTCACCTTCCTGATGTTTACAACAGCATTATCAAGCATCGTTAACAATGGCCAAACTATGGAGAGAGACCAAATGTCCACTGACTAATGAATGGAAAAAGATGTATAATATATATATATATATATATATATATATATATATATATTTTTATATATTTATATACTTAATATAATATATATTATATATATAAAGGAATATTACTCAGCCATAAGAAATAATAAAATCTTGTCATTTTCTACAAGGTGGATGGAGCTAGAGTGTATTATGCTAAGCAAAATACGTCAGAGAAAGACATATGCCATATCATTTCACTCATATGTGGGATTTAAGAAACAAAACAGATAAACATAGGGGGGTGTGGGGGAGAGAGAGGGAAATGCCTGTAGGAGACTCTTAGAGATTAGAGAACAAACAGGGTTGATGGAAGAAAGTGGGAGGGAGATGGGCTAGATGGGTGATGGGTATTAAGGAAGGCACTTGTTATGATGAGCATCAGTGTTGTGTGTAAGTGATACTATTCCTGAAACTAATATAGCACTGTATGTTAACTAACTAGAATTTAAACACAAATTTGAAAAGAAAAGAGTGATAGTAGATAAGTTGTAGAATCTTCCATTTTACTATAAATGTTTCTTTAAATAAATGGCATTTTTCTAGGGTCCAAGGATAGCTTTTACAATTCAACTTAGGGTATTATTGTGCTGAAAGAAAGAGAAGTATGTTAAGCCCGTGGGTGTATGTAATTTAAGCAGAAGTTCCCTTTAAATGCAACAGATTTATTTTATCTTCTTATAACCACACATAAACGGAACATTCATGTTGTAGCTCAAGATAACTGCATGGCAGGAAGTAAAGCACAAGAGCATGTATGGCCTGTGGTTAGTGGAGAACACAGACAAACAAACCAAAAATTAAATTCAGCCCAGATACTTGTCAAACTTTAGAGAAGAAAACTTCCTGTCAGTAGGCCTCAATACTTTTATGCATTTAAAGAAAAAAAGATGATCTTTTGGCCACGTTTCAAATCCATTTCTTTTGAACTGTAAAAGTAGCATCCCTTTGGTTTCCATGTATCTTGGCCACAAAAGATTCTATGCAGAAGATGTTTTTAAATATTGTTAGGATTATAAATATGTACAGATAAATACATTTATAACCTCTTTTAGATTTTTCAGAGAGGTCAAGCTCATTAATTATGTTAATTTTCTCTGTTATTACAGGTTTCTCCCATATTCTTGTTCTTTTCTCATTTTAATTCTTGTATATTTGCTTTTTTATACATTAGAAACTTGTATTTTCTTTGAATGCTAATTGTATTTCTTTTATTATTCTTTGTTTTTTATTATAACATATTTAAGATAAAAAAGGATGAGTAATAAAGTATTTCATGTGACATTGAAAGCTTTCATCAAACCCTCTTAAATTATATTCTCTCTCATTATCCTCAAAAATTAATCGAAATCGAGTGCTGAGGTTATATTATCTTTATGCATATCTTTGTTATTTTCTAATTACATATTACTATTAAATGTTAAATAACACCATTCTGTGCATTTTATTTCATTATTATTTTTTTTTACGTTCATTTATTTTGAGAGAGAGTGAGCACACACGAGCAGGGGTGGGGCAGAAAGAAAGGGAGAGAGAGAGAATCCCAAGCAGGCTCCATGCTGTCAGCACAGAGCCCGACATGGGGCTTGATCTCACGAACTGTGAGATCATGACCTGAGCTGAAATCAAGGCTCTAATGCCCAACCAACTGAGCCACTCAGATGCCCCACCACTGTGTACATTTTATTTTATTTTATTTTATATATTTTATTTATTTTTTTTTTCAGTGTTCAGTAAAATTTTATTTTTTCCCTTCAACCATAATAAGATGACATCCAAATTTTGTTTTCACCAGAGAGTCTGTAAACACAGGCTTTATCCAGCCCCATTACCAGCAATGCAAATGCTGTTTCTTGAAATGGTTCCACCATGGAACCTCTGGTCATCCAGTCCAAGTCACCCCCTTGCCTGGCTTTGTCTTCACGATACCATGCAACTACTTCACTGAATTGCATTCCAGACTTTAACTTTTCCATGGGTTCCATGATTTTCCCACAGTTTTCACACAGAATGTGTCTGACCTTTACTGCATTGCCACCACCTTCGTGACCCTGAGTCTTCTTGCCAGGACTGTCACCTGATGGTTGCTCCCCCTTTCCCCCTTTTCCCTGAGCCTCTTTTTCCCTTAGGTGGCATCTTCAAAACTTGAGGCTCAACTCTCAATTCTTTTGATTCTCATACCTACATTTTAAACTATAAATTCATAAGGCATTGTATATCTCATTCTGAAATTTACATTGCTTTATGCTTCTCCGGTCCTATTTAACAATTCTCCTGTGTTAACCTGTATTTGTTTTCCATCATTATTATGTAAAATGTTGAAGTGTTTGTTGGTGATGTTACTTTGTGCATATAGGCAAGTGGTTTTCAAGGTACATATCTAGGATTGCCTTACTTTGCTGCAAAGTCAGTGATACATTGAAGAGTATGTCTGTATTAATTTATCTGTTCTTTGGAATGTGCTTTTATTGGAATATTGTTCAGGGGTTATCCAGTAATGTAAATACCAAAATGTATTCCCTTTAATGTTTGATGACATATGGTCATAGATTTGTCTCTGATCATAGATTTCTTTATTCTAGTAGTTCCACAGGAAGTTTAAGTAATATTCTCAATTTTGTTTTCTCTGAATCATGGATAATTATTGTTATTTCATTTACTATTTTTCCATTATAGTTTTGCTTTAATTTAGGCTATTGTTATGACTTTCTGCTTTTGTTTCTGGGAAGATAGCTATTATTGCACTCAAACAAAAGTTTTTCTTAAAATACATTTTTGTGGGGTGCCTGGGTGGCTCAGCCGGTTCAGCATCCGACTTCAACTCCGGTCATGATCTCACAATTTGGGAGTTCGAGCCCCACATTCGGCTCTGTGCTGACAGCTCAGAGCCTGGAGCCTGCTTTGGGTTCTGTGTCTCCCTCCCTGTCTCTGCCCTTCCCCAGCTCGTGCTCTGTCTCTGTCTCTCTATCTCTTTCAGAAAAATAAATAAAGATTAAAAAATATTTTTGGTTCTTTGGCTCTTTAAGTGTATTATGCTACATGAAATAAGTCAGATGGACAAAGGAAACTACTGTGTGGTTTCATGCATATATGGAATCTAAAAAAAAAAAAAGAAAGAACAAAAAAAATCAATACAAAAACAAACTCACTGATACAGAGAATGTATTGACGATTACCAGAGGAGAAGGTGGCTGGGGAGTGGACAAAATAGATGAGGGGGTCAATTGAATGATGATGAATGGCCACCATACTTTGGGTGGTGATCACTATTCAGTGTATACAGATGTTAAATTATAATGTTGTACACTTCAAGCATATATAATGTTATATACAATTTTACCTCAATTAAAAAATAATACTTATGTTCTTTTAGTAGATTTTTAAAGAGTAATTTTTCCTAGTCTTCTAGACTTTCATTGTTCTGGTATAACTTTTCACATTTTTTATTTAAAGTGAATAAATTTGCAGGGTGCCTGCATGGCTCAGTCTGTTAAGCGTCCCACTTTGGCTCGAGTCATGATCTCACGTCCTGTGAGTTCGAGTCCCACGTAGTGCTCTGTGATGACAACTGGGAGCCTGCTTTGGATTCTGTGTCTCCTTCTTTCTGCCCCTCCCCTGCTCATGTTCTCTCTCTCTCTCTCAAAAATAAAAGCAAAACATTAAACAAATTAAGACAAATAAATTTGTAATTATTAAAAATGCATTATATATGTATATCCCTCTCTTTGCTTTGCTACTTTTCTCCTTAATTGCCATTCTTTTGTCATTCTCCACTTTTTTTCATTAACTTTCTATGTTAATCATGTAAGATCCTTAATAGTTTTAAGAGCAAGTTAACTTGAATATGAATATTAGAAACAAGTACATATTTAAACATCTATGACTCTCCATACAATATTCCAGAACACTGTGTGAGCTACTCTCTATCTTGCTCTTATAGAACAATTTTCAAAAAGAAGCACTTCCATCATGAAGGATAACTATTTTTCTGATGGGTAATATCCCTAAGGTTTTTGTAAGGATGGTTACATTGGAGAAAGATGCATTAGTTTCCTTATTCTCCAACAAGGTTCTATTTAATGAGTGAAGCATGTGCATTCAAACAACATTCTTCAATATAATATTAGTTGTACCTTAGTTAATGATATATTTTCAACAGTTGACCCAACATATTTCCTGGCAGTGTTAGTTTCCTTTTGAGAATTTCGCCATCTTCTGTGTCCTGATGAATATTTGTGTACAAGTTGGGGAACACTGTATTTGAGTCTATGGGTTAAAGGTCATTTTATAATCATTTGCCACCATAAAAAATATATTTGCTATCAAAAGAGATGTGTTTAAGAGTACATATTAGACAAAAATATATCTATAAACGAATAAAAGTCACAATTTCAGAGAAAGTGATAGATTTAAACTCGCTGTTTCATTTAGGTGTTTATGGAATGAAAAAAATTATTATAACAAAATATAGGCAAGAGCTGAATAGAAAGTGTTGACAATGAAAAACTAACAGAATCCATATTATTATCTGGGAATCTGCACAAAAGTATTATCACCAGGTGAGGATGACATATTTTTGAGGGTGCTACCTGAAAACTGATTAGTAATTCTTCAGAAGATTTTGCAATGACCATCGTATAGGGCTCCCCAACACAATTAACCAGGTCCACTGGTTTAATTCTGTTGTAGGAGACTTCCTATAGTTTGAAGGGAAATGATCTTATTCTATGTGTATATTTGTTTTCCTTTCCTCCCTTTGGCCTCCCTCATGACCTTATTTCTTCTCTAGTTTGGATTTTACAAATAACGTATGGGAATGAATCCTATATTATCACGGACATAACTCAAATTAGACTTTATGCCTTGTGAAGAAAATTGCCTTTCGCTGAGGCATCATTACACATAATGGTCTACCATGCAGGTTTATCCAGAAGAATGGGAAAAGTGGTCGGGTGGAAAGTATCTTGTCGGTCCTCCTCCCCATGTAGAATTAGAAAGATTCAACTCTCTTGTTTTTATAAACACCCTAAATGGAATTGTTCTCTGAAGTTAATTTATTTACCCATTATAGTTTTCTGACTTGAGAAAATAATGCAGTGCTTTACTTACTTCCTGAAAAGGAAGGACAATAAATGATACACTGAATTTTGTAAAAGGATATTGTCACCTCTCAGACTTAGTTATGTTAAACAAAATATGAAATCTGGAATTTGCATAAAATAATACAAATTTATAAAATAAGCTTATTTCCATAGCAGCAATGATAGATTTAAACTGCCATTAACTTCATGGGAAATATTTAGAAACATTGGAGCTTCTTAAAATACTTTATAAATATCTATCCCAAAGATATCAAGATATAGAAATGTTTTTCATTTTATTTGGGGATTTTTGGAACCTTATGCTAAAATTGCAATTCGCTATGTTAATTTGATTGTTTACGGGTTATTTTAAAATAAAAGTTCAGGTGAGTTTTACTGACCCCTTGGGCATGTGTTCAGATTAGAACAAAGTGATGAAAAAATCAGTTTTGTCTACTGAGAAATGTCATTTTGTGTTCTGAAAGGCAGAGAAATACAATATGCTTGGAAAGATCTCCTGGGGAAGTTGTATATCTTCTGGGATCATAGCAGTGAGCTTACTTGGGAATGTAGACATTTCTATTTTCAACTGTATGTGACTTCTTAAAGAATAACAGTAAAAACTACATTCTCTCAAGAACTAGAATTATTCTTTTTATTTTATTTAGTTCTAGATTTTTATTTATTTTGAGACAGAGAGTGTGAGCAAGGGAGGGGCAGAGAGAGAGGGAGAGAGAGAACCCCAAGTAGGGTCCCCGCTGTCAGTACAGAGTGCAACGTGGGGCTTGAACCCACGAACTGTGAGATCACGACCTGAGTCAAAACCAAGAGTCGGACAGTTAACCAGCTGGGTCACCCAGGGGTCCCTCTACTCTATTTTAAGCATAATTGTCTCTCTAGTTTTAAGATATTTTCAAATTACATCAGAGTGGCAGTTTCGCGTCTGAATTCTCTGAAAAACTGATGTCTGATAATGGGGCAGTATCCTGTTGACTGAGTACAAGGAGTATCTTAGATTTTATTTTCTGTTTCTGTGAATTTCAGTCCTGCTGCCTTAATACAACAAACTATTTTTATTTTTCTTTTCCCTTTTTCACTCATACAAAGTCCACTGAAGGTATGGAAAACTCTCTAGGCAACTATCTGGTACAGGGCAACTTCGCAATCAAGCTTAGAACGGTTGCATCATGCCATAGGTGTGTAATCACATGCAGACTTTCACAGACAGCACGCATGCACAAACACACACCCACATGCACACATGCTAGAGAATCTTATGTCAACAATTTAGTTCCTCAAACTGGAAGTAATACATGTTGCTCGCACTCACATTTGTGTGTCTAAAGCAAATTACCTGACCCCTGGCGCACACGGGAAGGTCGGCATGTAAATCTTCCTTGAGCCTGGGAGAAGGGAAGGACTGACTGTAGGTGAGCTTTAGTGTGACTGCTACCCTGGGCATGCTGGGTAATCAGGTACATGGTTAAAAATAAAGGCCTGACACTCATTTGCGGTCCAGGTACCGTTCATCTAAGAGTATAACTGTAACATTCTGAAACATCATGGCTTTTCGTGGTTGTATCACAGCATAATTGTAAGAAGTTCAAATAGTAAAATACTGAAGAACTGATCTTGTTCCCTTTCCATAAATAAGAAACAGTAGCCTCAGAGTGAGTAGATAAATTTACGATGTTCATGTACTAATAATTTATCTTACTGAGATTAGTACCCACTTCAGTTTTGCTCCAAAGTCAATGGTTTTCCCATGATGCTGCAGTTTTCCAAGAGTGACAAGAGCTGACACAATGTCTTTCATGTTACTAATGAGGAAATTGAAGACACAAGTCATTAAAGGAGGTGTCCCGGGACTTACTATTAGGTAGTACAAGAGTCACAAGGAGAATGCAGGTTTTCTGAAACACTGTCCTGAGGATAAAAAGAAAGAGGATAAATAATTTGCTTTTTGGCACAGAACTTTGGAGGAAATCAGCATTCCAAACATAAGATGTGATGATTAGGAGTCACAAATAATCCTTAGGGCCACAAACGTAGACATCTGCAAGGGCTTAAAGGAGGAATGAGAGTTTGACCTGTAATCTCCTGAGAGAGTGTGAGGCAGGGAGTGGGGGGTGTCTTGTTTTCGGATAGATCGATCCTGAGTGTGCTGACCCCAAAGTAAAAAAATAGTTGAGAAAATTATCCAATAGTTGAGAAAATTATGTGAGTGAAGAGTTAGAGATAATGAGGCCCCCGAGAAGGCAGGAAAGAGTGAGAATAAGAACATCCAAGAAGATTTTAATGCTCACTATTTTTTGTAAAATATTGGAGAGAATAATTAGCAATATCATACATTCTTCAGTGAAAAATACTTGGGAGTAATTTGATTTATATTTAGGGGTAACAGTTTGCCCATACTTTTACTATTGGTTTCAGTGATTCATAAAAGGGAAAGGAAGAACTCAAAACTATAATAATAATAATAATAATAAATAGTTGATGTCTGTATATATAAAGATGCAGTGGCTTATTTTCCATATATAATCCTTGGTGTGAAAAGCTTTTAAATTTTACCCACAAATACTTAAACAGCTTCTCAAATCTGAAACAAATATATTTACCATATTTGTCTTGTTGACACAAGTATATAATTTGCCTTGTTTTGTTTGTTTGTTTTATCGCTTTGTTTGCTCTTAAGATGAATATGAATGCCAGAATTTAAAAAGTAATGTAAATAATATGAACCATGTTGGACCCCAAGCTTATCAACAAAAACTGTAGTCTATATAAAAAAATAAGCTGTTAATTTATTCTTGGGTTGGCATTTATTAGTTAAGTGAAGTTACTTAAAAAACACACTCTCCCACATGGATTTCATCATATAATTGAGCTAGATCACTAACAATTGGCCAATTTTTCAGCTTATGAGACATGTATCTGGGAATCTTTGCCTAGAAAAACTCATGCTAAGACTGACAAAAAACAACAGTTTTTATATCCCAGCAAATGTTTTGTCTTATGATAGAAACAAAGCAAATACAGCTAGTATTTTACCATGAAAAGTCTGTGAATTTTTGAGTATTTACCTTATTTGCATTATTGAGGGATAAAAATGAAGTTTAAAAGTGACATTTAGTGACTCTGCACATTTAAATGCAGAAGTACGGTGAGGTGTTTTAGTCTCATTTGGCTGTCTTCAAATTACATGCGCCACGAAAAGCTGGGGTTGGTTTCTCAATTTCAGTAATTAGCCCACTGAAAGGTCCGATGGAAAAGCAAAAAGTGTAATGAAAATGTATTGACATCCAGGTGTAGGCATGATCCAATACAATGTTTCAAATCTGACGTTACTATGTAGACTCGAAAAATCATCTCACTCTCTACATGGATAATTTCTTTTTAAGAATGACAAAGGATACTTAACAGGCTATAACTGTTCATAATAATAACATAATACAAGTATTACGTATATGCGCAGCCTATTTCTGTTTCTAAACTACTGTCACATGTTTTTCTTGACTTATCTATGCTATGTAAAGATGTAAATCATTTGTAATCTGTCTCCCTGTTACTGCAGTATCGGTGACCCTCTACCTGCCTAAATTCTTTGGGCGCATGGCTTCTTTTCTCATAAGTTTCTCTCTCTTTTGATTCCCTCACCATTCTGCATTTGCACCTTTGCCCTAGCTAATTCCTCTTTTTCAGAAATGAAGCCTTGTTTCCCTTTTTGTTTTTTTTTTCTTTAATCCCATCTTAAAAACTGGGCTTCTTATCCCCATGATGGGCACAGCATAACGTATAAAGCTAGCTGTCACATCACTATGCTGTACATCTGAAACTCATGTAACATTGGGTGACAACTCTTCTTCAATTTTTAAAATACGAGCTTCCTTAAAATCCTTGTCTTCTCCATTGGTGTCAAACTTCAGAATGTAGTCTCTATATTGCAGTCCTCAATCCCTCACTTCGCTTTGCCTTTTCCGCTGTGATAATTTGACATTTCCCCACTGCTTCTCTTAGCTTGCTATTAACCTCTTAACCTGGACTATGCTTACACCCTCCTTGTTTCATCTAAAGAACACTTATGGCTTCCGACTGCTGTGTGTTGAATTGTGCCCTCACCACTCAATTCATATGTTGAAGTCCTACCTCCCTAGTACCTTGGAATGTGACAATAGTTGCAAACAGAGTAACTGCAGATCAAAGTAGGTAAAGTGAGGCCATAGTCGAGTAGCCTGGGCCCCTGATCCAATATGACAGATGTCCGTATAAAAAGGGGAAATGTGGACACGGACACATGTAAAGGGGAGAAACTTAGAAGAGACAAGGGAGAAGATGGCCGTCTATAAGCCAAGGAGGCTTCCTCCTTCATGGCCTTCAGAAGGAACCAACCCCCTGAACAAGACGGGTTATCTTGATCTTGGACTTTGAGTCTCCAGAACTGCGTGATAATAAACTTCTGGTGTTTAAATCACTCAAATTTGTGGTACTTTTTTTTTTTTTAAAGTAGTTCTAGAAAACTAATACGCTGCGGTTACCTGATTTTTGCCACTAATATACTCTACCTGACTTTGTATGAAAATCTTACCACTTCTTGATTTCCTCCTTTCATTTCATTCTATGACAGTTTTCCTTCCACCTCTTCTTTCGCCAAATGCTGAAACATTCGAGTTTAGCAGGGACCTCACTCATTGCTATGATTCAAAAATATGAGCTCCAAACTCTATTTTCACCGTATCTGTCCCCTGAATTATAAATCTGTGTAGATAAGTGCCTAGTGGATATTCTCATGTAATAGTTCCCTAGGCATTTTACATTCCAAACCAGCTGAATGTCTCGTCTCTCTGGGTTCCTGACCCTTGGTCCTTACTGCGTTGATTGACCTCACCATGAAAGGAGCTGACCATATCAAATGCCTGGGTACCTCCTTTTACTCCCTTCCCCCTTTGCTATAGCCAGTTAATCACCAAGCTCTTTTTTTTTAAGTTCATTTTTTGAAAGAGTGAGAGAGACAGAACATGAGCGGGGGAGGGGCAGAGAGAGAGAGACATACAGAATTCAAAGCAGGCTCCAGTTTCAGAGCTATCAACACAAAGAGTGATGCGGGGCTCAAACTCAGGAACCATGAGATCATGACCTGAGCAGAAGTCAGACGCTTAACGGACTGAGCCACCCAGGCGCCCCATTAAACCACCAGGTTCTTGATTCGGCTTCTTCCTATTACTGCTTCCAATACTTTATGGGAGGATATCATCACCATCCACCTGGAAAACTACTACAGCTTCCCAATTGATCAGTCCATAGCCAGCAGGAGCTTTTCTGATTCATCCTCTTCACCGTACCCATATACCTTTTTCTCCAAATTGTTAACATTTTGTTAGATTCATTTAATCATTCTCCCTCCCCCACTCCTTGCTCTCTCCTCTCCCATTCTCCCTCTCCATCTACATCATTCGTATCATTTGTTATGAAATCTTTTAGAGTAGGGGCGCCTGGGTAACTCAGTCGGTTAAGGGTCCGACTTCATCTCAGGTCATGCTCTCACAGCTCCTGAGTTCGAGCCCCACATCGGGCTCTGTGTGGCAGCTCCGAGCCTGGGTCCTACTTTGGATTCTGTGTCTGCTTTTCTCTCTCTCTCTCTGTCAAAAATAAATCAACATTAAAGAAAAAAAGAAAACTTTTAGGGTATATTGCATATCATGAACAATGACCCTTAAGTGTTTCCATTTATATTTATGAAGAATAAAAGTATTTCTTATGTAACTATAATTTTAATATTCAAGAAAATATATTTGATTTAGCATTAACATTTCATTATCTACAGTCACATTATTTTTTTTAATATTTATTTATTTCTGAGAGAGAGAGAGAGAGAGAGAGAGAGACTGTGAGCAAGGGAGGGGCAGAGAGAGAGGGAGACACAGAATCCAAATCAGGCTCCAGGCTCTGAGCCTGACGCAGGGGCTCAAACTCAGAAACCACTAGATCATGACCTGACACGAAGTCGGATGCTTAACCGAGTGAGCCACCTAGGTGCCCCTACACTCACATTTTTAATATATCACTTGGCTCAGTAATATCCTTCAAAGTAATTATTTTTCCCAGTATGTGTTCATGTCTAGAATCTTTCATTGCATTTACTTGTCATTCCCTTTCATCTATTTTAATCTGGACTTTCCCAACAACTTTCCTTTGTCTCTCATATAGTTGACCAAAAAAGAAAAAAAATACAAACAGCTTATTTATTTTTTTCTTAATTTTTGGATTCTCTGATGATTAAGTTGAAGCTTTTAACTTCTAGATGAAACACCATGGAAGTGTTACTGTGCTGTATTCAGGGTAACATATCTAGAGGCACCTGATTCAGTTAATCTGATTTGTCAATGATTTTCATCTTGTAGTTAAAGTGTCGAGCAGTGACTGTAGTTACTGTGTTTTTATTTTCATTTTTTGCATTTAATAAATAATCTTAGAGGAGATATTTGAGATAATGTTAATATTCTATTATTCAATAAACTTTGACTTTCTAGAAGGAACATTCATCGATTGTCCTTACCTGAATCATATTTTACTCATATATCACTCTTATCATGAAGTTCAAGCATCTTAAATGGCATACAAGACCCTCAATGATTTGCGTCCTATTTAGTTTGTCTGTTCATTCTCTTGCCATCTTTCCTTTTTTGTATCTGCTCATGTTGTTTTGGAGACATGGGCTATATTTTGCTTACTACTGTAAGATATTTATTACTTTGGCTTACATATGTGTTTCTGTGTTATTATGTGAAATATACCCGTCTACAGTTGCTATTCCTTCATCAAAAACCACAAGGGGCATTTATAAGACTTCTGAAACCTTTTTTAGTTTGTAGAGTCATTCAATATACTAACTGAGAAGAAATGGTTAGTAACACCATTGTCTCATTTACTCACGCACTGGTTATCTGTATTCTGGATTAAAACAATGAAATGTTAACGGCAGAGTATTTTCCACCTTCCATCAAAGAGTCTTTCACACACAGCTTTGCTTCCTCAATGCCTGGTGTGTGTTCAAAGAATGAACATTTAATTTAATAACATAATATTAAAATATAATTAAAACTATAAATATGCAGGAACAAAATAGGGTAATATATCACCAGGCCCATAAAAATGAACCATTGGATGGCATGCTATATTATCTGGGCCACTAACTTGTCCCATTAACAAAGATAATAGAGAGTTGATTACTAATTTGACTTCACAATATTTAGTGTTACCTGTTATTTCCCATCCATCCCTGATATAAGTTGCTGCAATCTTTATTTGTTTGTATTTGCTGTTGAATCTCTATTTTAGTTAAAATTTTAATCCTTTATAAACATTAGAAGATAATTTTAAATGAAGTATTTTAATATATAAACAAACAATATTGAAGGAAAATAGAGCATTTAGTTAGTTGAACTTGCTGACTTTGTTCACACACAAACAAAAAATGGGAAAAAATATTTCTGGGCATAAAACATTTGCAGCTGTTTTCTCCGACAAAAAATTTGTACAAAAAAATCAGGACAGACCAGCTCAGTGCTTCCATTTCTTATCAGATCTTCAGATAGTTTGGGGTGCTGAGGGCACATAGAGAAAAAGCCAATATAGAGTTTGAAAAGCAATTTGAACTTGTTCTGAAGCCATAGCTTGCAATCTGAAGTGTTTTAGTTGATAACCATTTTATATTCCGTCTTGCTCATATCTTTCACTGTCAATATTGCTGACAGTTTTGAGTTTTTGAGGAAAAAATATTTTCTATCAAGATTCAGTTTCTCTACATTTAGCGAGAAACATTTTACATTTAGCATTTAATCAGAATTTATTACTCAAATAAGGTATCTCCTACTTAGGGGATAAATATACGTAGGCAGGTAGGTAGATAGAGATAAATAGATTGATAGAGAGATAAGAAGATAACTCTGCTTCTTATTGGGGAAGCTAAATTTATCATGCACACTGTGTTACTGAACTGAAACACTACTAAATGTCTCCACATCGAAAATCTCTTGAAGAATTCAGCATGAGGTTATAAGATCCTGACTTATAGGTTCACAAAAGAGAGAGAAAAAAAAAAAGCAACCTAAATATTTGTATCTTGATGAAACAATCCCTCAATACATTTACTGTGTCCCTTATATATGCAGAACATTGAGGAGGTATAAAAACTATTTTCTGTAATGGTTTTAGGGTAAAATTACATACGCCTTTCTGTTTTTAATGTGGATATCAGAAAGCATTTCTGGTACCCATTAAAAAATTGTTTGACATTGTGTCCTAAATATGAGAAATATTTTCATTCTGTAAGAATTTGCTAAGATTTGGGGCGCCTGGGTGGCTCAGTCAATTAAGCGTCTGACTTCAGCTCAGGTCATGATCTCACGGTTCGTGGGTTCGAGCCCCACGTCGGGCTATGTGCTGACAGCTCAGAGCCTGGAGCCTGTTTCGGATTCTGTGTCTCCCTCTCTCTTTGCTCCTCCCCCATTCATGCTCTATCTCTGTCTCTCAAAAATAAATAAACGTTAAAAAAAATTTTAAAAAAGAATTTGCTAAGATTTTACTTAAAGAAATGCAGCTAATTAATGACCACTTTCCTCTCTCTCTCACTTTCCCCATGGTGGCCTGTGTGTGTGTGTGTGTGTGTGTGTGTGTGTGTATGCATGTGTTGTGTGCATGTCTCATTATGGAAAAAAACAGGAATAGGCATGTTTTCCACTCTTTGTTGAATGAAGCATATTTAGAACCTAGTCTACCAGTCCAGGCTCCAGTAGGCAACGTTATAAAAGAAAAACAGTGATCAAAGAGCCAAACTCCCAGGAAGTCTTATTGGATGCTTCTGCTTCTATTTCAAGAGGTCTGCAGTTACAGCTGCTTGCAAGCCGCCTCCCTGCAAACAACCATCAACCCATGAGAAATCTCACAAAGAGGGAGCACGGTTCCAACCCAGAACAAATAATTTCTCTAGAATAAGTGAACATAACCTGACTTCCTGTTGCTGTTTATGCTCAGTTGGAAAACACAGAACTTTGTATTTCTATGCTTATAATTAGGAATTGGACCCTGTCTACACCCTGTTCTTTCCGTTTTCGGGAATATATCATCCACACTTAGATTTGCGTCCTATTGATCTTGTTTTTTCTACATCTAAGTCTCTCTCTTAATATTCTCAGGCTTCTAGCCAGGATTCCTACACTGTACTCTTTTGATTGCTGGCCCATCATGTTTATTTCAAGTTCTCTTAATTGCCCATATTAAACTGTGATTAACATATTCTCATCATTTATTTGACTACTTGAGATGGGGGGCTGTGTCCTGTGAATTGATACTTCACCCCTTGATGTTTCCTTCTGTATGAAAACACAATATTTATTTGCCTACCTTAACCCTATGCTAACAAAACCATGCCATATAGAAGTTGGCCCCAACTATTTCTGACCAATAGTAGGATTTAGAGTAAGATAAATAATAAATAGGGGTGCCTGGGCAGCTCAGTCAGTTAAGCATCCAATTTTGGCTCAGGTCATGATCTCAGAGTTTGTGAGTTCAAGCCCTTCTTGTTGAGTTCTGTGCTGACAGCTCAGAGCCTGAAGCCTGCTTTGGATTCCATGACTCCGTCTCTCCCTCTCTCTCTCTCTCTCTCTCTCTGCCCCTCCCCTGCTTGTGGTCTCTCTCTCTCTCTCAGAAATAAGTAAATAAATATTAAAAAAATATAAACAATACATAGATAACATTGGGGTATCACCCCACATCAGATAAAAACTTGCAATATGTATAAATTATTTCATATTTAGTTAAATTTGCATTGTGTGCCTTGTGGGTAAACATAATCCTTACGAGAAGCTACAAAGAGCAAACATGAAAATTGTCAGGCCAAGGATGGACACTGACTTATTTCACACCATGTGGAATAGTACGAGTTTATGGTTTATCTTTGGCAAAGTAACACTAACTTGACAGTATTTGATCTCCGACGTGTCTGAAGAGCATATTTTAAAGTTTAAAATAATTCTAGATTATTTGTATTTTGTAAATTACTTAAGTAAACGGGGTGCATTCTTGTTGAAATACATGTGAGCACATGCAGACGTGTTTTGAATAAAATGACATTTTCCTCAGAGCTAACTATGTTAACTATAACATTGGTAGTTTAATGGTTTCATTGAATTTATTTTTCTGTATAATTCTTCAATATGTATGCTTATTTATAGAAACTTGCTTTGTATAACTTAGTGTGAATTTATATTTTATTAACTCTGGAGTGACCTGTTTTATGTCAGTTAATTATGTTTTGGAAGATTTCTTTTTTCATCTGTTTACATATGGCTGCAATCATTCCAATTGGCTATCAGTTTACAAATTTTAATGACCCTCCCTAATAACAGTCAACTGTAATTATGTATACTGTTTTCACTTTTTTTAATGTTGGAAACAGCTGGAATCATACTTACAGTACATATATGTGTAAGTATGTATGTTCACATTAGAGTCTTTTTGCTAATCTGACTAGTGAAAATCTCATCTCATGATTTAATTTACATTGATTTCTATATCTATTGTTTCAGTCCATCCATGCTGTTATAGAAAAAAAATACCATAGACTGGGCAGTTAATAAACATTTATTTCTCATAATTCTGGAGTCTGGGAAGTTTGGCAAATCAGATGTCTTGTGAAGGTCTTTTTCTGGGATGCAGACTGCCACATTCTGTGTCCTCAGGTGGTGGAAAGGACAAAACACCTGTCTGGGACCTTTTCAATAAGACCATTAATCGCATTCATGAGGGCTCCACACTCATGACCTAAGCAACTCCAGAAGTCTTCACCTCTCCATATCATCGCTTCGGGCACTAGGTTTTCAATATGTTAATTTTGGGGATACACAAACATTCAGACTTTAGCACTTATAATTCATATTTGAAACTTCTAGATATGGTTTTGCAATTTCCCCAAATAGATTACAAATATTTCTTATAAATTCCTCATCAGAATTTTTTTTCATATCAAGTTATAAAAATTATTTTTATTTTATCCATGCTATAAACATTTTTTTCCTAGGGTGACTTGGGTTTGGGGATGTGTTTCTGCAGAGGACCAGCTCTGAAATATTTGCAAAACTGAACTTTGAGACAGATAGTTCTCACAGATGTCTCAGTTTACTAAAAACAAGCTCCAATAATACATCCTCCGTAGAACATGTTAGCAAATGTTAAACTGGAGAAGTAACTTCTCTGTATTTCCTGTGTCCACATAAAAATTTTGCTTGTTTGGTAATTACATCATATCCTGCTTGTCTGTGGTACGGATCTGCCTTCATACAAGAAACAAAGCAGCCAGGATACGTGAGTCACCACAGGGAAAGACATTTGCCCTCGAGGGATGTCTTATTCCCACCAGAATCTCTGAATTAGTATTCCACCTGTGTTGCATTTAGGCCCTGAAATTTGGAGTTATTCAATATCATCTAGACTTTTCTGATCATTAAACTTCCATTCCTCAGCTATTGAAATCTTTCCCACATAAATTATTGTTAATTTAGATGAAAAGAGACTTCTGGCATCTATAAGGATAAAGCATTTTATTGGCTGATCAATTATATTATTTGATTGCCTTAGGTGTGTTAAGTGCATTAGGTCTTAAACGGCTGCCTTATGTCATTTTTCTTTTCCTTTATTTTAATGTTCTTCTTGTATAGATTTATCATTAAGGTTCTGTGAGCTTCATATTAAAAGTTGGACAACTTTTCATTTTTAATCTGTGCTACTGGTTTTCTATTGCTGGGAGGCGTATTCTGACAAACTGAGTGGCTTAAAACAACAAAAATTTATTAGCTCAGTTTCCGTGGACCAGGGGTCTGCAAACAGGATGGCTAAGTCCTTCACTCAGCATCTCCTTAGGCTGAAGTCAAGATGTCCGCAAGTCTGCGATACCATCAGAGCCTCTGTGTCCTCTTTCAAGCTACGTTATTGTTGGCAGAAATTCTTTGCAGGGACAGGACTGAGGTACTGAACTGCTGGAGGTCACCTCCAGTTTCCTGCCATGTGACTTCCTCCAGAATATGGGCGTTTGCTTCTTCAAGATCAACAGAAGAAAGTCTGTCACTACTTACATTCTCTCTGACTTCTTCTATCCTTGAAATACTCACTTGATTATGTCTGGTTAATCTAAAATAATCTTTCTTTGATGAACTGAAAGTCGCCTGTCCCTAGAACTTAACTACACTTGCAAAATTCCTTCACCGTTGCCGTGTAACACAATCATAATGTGCTGCATTCACTCTCAAGGGGAGGGCTTACATAGGAGGTGTGTTTCCATGTTTTTCCTCTAGAAGCCATTTATTCAGACTTATTCTATGAATTACGTTACACATTTCAATACTCTATATTGTCTTAATGATTCTACTGCATCATTATATATTTGTAAATATTTTCTAATTGTTTAACATTTGCTTATATGGTTTATTCCTGCTCCTTTTTTTCTTAATTGTACCCTTGCTTCTATTCTTTGTACTCATCAGATTATCCTTGAATATCCAAGACATAACAGTAATTCACTGAATCAATCTGTGTCAACTACTTTGATGGATGTGCTGGCACATCTGTGGGTAACTGTGCAATTGTGTTTCCGTGTGTGTGTGTGTGTGTGTGTGTGTGTATGCGCACGCTCTTCCTTTCCAATGAGACATTGGATTAACTTGATCTTACCTTGAATGAAATTCCAGCATACCAACAAACATCCTCTTAGAATCTTACACTTAGCAGGGGTAATTCAGACTTTGATCAACAACTCTTAATGTATTCTGAGGAAGACTCAGTAAAAAATCTGGAAGCTTCTCCCTACCATTTTGTGTAGATCCATCTTCTTACATGTTTTGCCCTGCCAATTCCATCAGCTTTAGCAGCCTCATAAGCTCAGTGAGGTTGGGTGTTCCATTTGGGATTTATCTTTCTGCTTTCAGATTCAAAACGCCTTACAGAGAGAATGCCAAGTTTATTGAAGCGTGACCTTGGAGTTCATCTCATACAATTAACTTTTGCCAAAGAATACAGTCCAGCAAAGCTGTTGTTCAATTACTAAAAATAGTTGGCACATATGCTTTGTCCAATTTTGAGGTTCACTTTTTCTCGACCGTAAACATGGTGCCAGTTTTCTATCACGGCTGGAAGACGAATTCCCTACAATAATAAATAGTCAGAAAAAAAATATTTTAAGGGAAACACTTGATGAATTCTCTGAAATTACATAATTTAATATCATAATTGAAATCAAATATATAAATATTGATAATTGACTTGCCATGACCCTGAAGATTCCTGAAACTTTGACCAGAGATTAAGAAAATCAATGTTTTTATAGAGTCCTCCAAATAGGTGGACATCAATGAGGATGATAATCCCCTACAGGAGACAGGAGTTTGTGTTTTAATGGATCTGAAAATAACAAGTGGATACATTTGAGTGAGGATTAAGTCATGGGGAGTAGATTATGCTTCCCATAGCTCATAGTGCTCTACTAGCTGCTTACTGAGGACAAAAACCTAGATGAAAACTTAGTAGGCTAGTCAGGGTTAAAATACAGTCTAAAGGCTTGAAGAAAGAATCATATGGATTCAAAAGCCAAACCATCTAAAATCGGAAGACATAATTCTTTGTGTATTTCTTACTCTACCCTCAGTCTTAATGAAACACTCTGGAGCGCATGCAAAACTTCTCCTCAACGTATCACCCCTTAAACTATATTCACAAGTTCTTGTTCTCATTTGTTCAATACTTTTCTTCTTGCGTATTATTACTTTTAGCAATGCTTAGAGTGTGATTATTAGCCACTCTTTCCTTTCTATTAGGTATTCACCTGAAATGATTTTGTTTCGTACTTACCTGGGCTTTATCCACTTCTGAAGAGTCCTTTACTTTATTCTTTTTACTTTCTTTTTAATTTTTTAATGTTTATTTACTTTTGAAGAAAAGAGAGCCAGAGCATGATTGGCAAAGGGGCAGAGAGAGAGAGAGAGAGAGAGAGACAGAATCTGGAGTAGGCTCCAGGCTCTGAGCTGTCAGCACAGAGCCCGATGTGGGGCTTGAACTCATGAGCGACGAGACCATGACCTGAGCCAAAGTCAGATGCTTAACCAACTGAGCTACCCAGGTGCCCTACCTCTTTTTACTTTCTTGTGAAATATTCTCCAAATGATATAATCTAATGGTATGTTCCACTGGTCAAAGGCAAAATTTTAGAATTAAGTGGTCCTATAGCATCCCTGACAGCTTACAGGAAACATTTTTGCCATTATTTTTGAAGATATGTTTAGTTTCATATATGTGCTCATGTAAGGGGCGGTGATGGTTCCTGTCATAAAAAGAAGAATGTATATTAAATAGTATTACACTTAAGAGCTGTTGTTTAGCATGTAAGTTCTGAAGATTTTAGCAAAAGAAAGCTTTTTTTTTTAGCAAAATTTACCATAAAGACAATATGGAGTAGAATAAAAAAACACAATATCCAGTTGAACTAGTACCAGAATGCTCAGAAATTCCAGAATCCGGATCCTAATAATTTCTCTTTCTGGTAGTTTCAGAAAAGTTTGAAAACCATTACTGAGGCTGATAAGACACGGATCGAAATTTAGAAGACATATGTCTGTCATAATCCTCACAAAGCCCCCTCAACTGTTCAGCCTTTGTTAAATCATTTGACCTCTGTAGAACTTGGTCTTCATTGGTCAAATCAATTGGTGAGAATAAGAAGGATGTAGGTGATTTACATATTCTTCTTCAGCTACGGAATTGTACCAGGATGATCTATGTGTAATTCGTTACAAAAAATAGAAATATTTAAGACTTTGGCAATTAATGCATTTTTATAATCAGTAATGATAAAATACCTAGAAAAGGTCCATAACTCATTGTCAAGACAGAGTGAAACAGTAAGTAAGGCCATTCTCTTTGTATTGCAGAACAAATCAAAAGTGCAGACAGAACCCGATGACATTCTGTTATCATAAAAATAAATGATTAAATTTATATAGATGAATCGTCAATGGTTATAATACATAGTAACTGAATGATTTCCTAAAAAATGTCCAGTGTAAATTCATAATGCCTATTATAGAAAGAATATTTGAATTTTCATCTAATCTAGAACATGACATTTCAAGTATGGGTTGTCCCAGGTTTGTTTTATGCAGAGTGAAAATGATCTCAAAAGAATCTGGAGTTTTCGTCCATCACTCTTAATGTAACATCACTTTATTTTTTTCTTAATAAGAAACTGTGGATATGACTTGAGTTTAATATGATTTGAGGTTAACTAGAAGGCCATGTCTTTTTTTTTTAAGTTTATTCCGTTTACGATACAGAAAGCACGAGTGGGGTAGGTACAGAGAGAAAAAGGGAAAGAGAGAATTCCAAGAAGGCTCCACACTGTCAGTGTGGAGCCCGATGCAGAATTTGAACCACAAACCATGAGATCGTTACCTAAGCCAAAGTCAGACCCTTAACTTAATGAGCCACCTAGGGGCCCCAAAGACCACCTCTTAATATAATTCATAAACAACCTCCTAGAACACCAGACATGTCTGTACCACTCATTTTGATTTATTAAAGACCTCCAAATATCTGAAGCTACCTCTATATCTATGTTTGCCAGCTCTCTAGGTATGTGTGTATCTGTGTACCTATCTATTAATCTATCGATCACATAATCCATCTATCAGCTAGCCAGCTGGTGTATCTACACACACACACACACACACACACCAGGGAGAGCTAGCCAAGTATATGTGTTCAGTGTCAGTGATAGCAATATAGTGATAATGGGTTTATCTAACTGGCTAGAAAGTTAACTCCTCTTTAGTGGCTGGAATACACAACAGGATTTAAGAGGAAAATGAAATTGTGAACTTTTAGGTATTGTCCAAAAGAGACAGGTGGATGCAACGGGATGCACTAAGGCAGGTAAATGTGTCCAGGGAAATTGTGAACTGTGTCTGCGTCAAGGAAGAGGATCCTGGGGGTTTAAAGGTACCTCAAACACCTATGAGGTGTCTTGTCTAATGTCTCCTCGGACTCAGCTTGGTATTTATTTTTTTTGATTTTTTTCTTTTTCATGTTTATTTATTTTTGAGAGACACAGAGAGAATGCGAGTGGGTTAGGGGCAGAGAGAGAGGGAGACACAGAATCGGAAACAGGCTCCAAACTCCGAGCTGTCAGCACAGAGCCCGACGCAGGGCTCGAACCCACCAGCCTGAGATCCTGACCTGAACCGAAGTCGGACCCTCAACCGACTGAGCCACCCAGGCGCCCCATCAACTTGCTATTTATTTTTAATTCATTTTCAAGGGAGTGTGGCTTTTTACGTTGTTACAAACTGTTTCTTTTCTACTTTTTATGTGTTTTTATTTTGTTTTATCTTGTTTTGGCTTCCAGAAAAGTCTCATATCCCCAGCTTCACTCATTCATTCAAGCCTATAAATAGGTACTGAGCACCAGGTAGGCCACACCCCCTTTTGGGTACTGCTGATGGAGCAAAGACCGCATCCTATAAAGTTCGCTGCCCACATGGAATTTATATTCTGACACCTTCTTAAGTGTCGGCGCCTCAGTATGACCGCTGAATGGGACACTCCTCGTAGGTGGAGGAAAGCCTACAGACCTCGTTGTATCTTCTGCGCTTCTTTCCTATCGCCTGCCATTGAATCTTGATGGACTCATTTCCGCCCTACCGTGTGAAACCTCTGCCCGTTTTGCATTGTATTTATTTTCCCGGCTGGACACATGAAAACTGTTTCCAACTCCATTGGAAACCGTCCGTGGTGTTCTTCAGACGTGTAACTTCTTGCTCTGCAAACACCTTTAAAGTCAATGGGGTTCTGTGTTTTCTAAACATCTTTAGAGAGGTTTCTCCTAGTTTTGAATATGTCACAATTCAACTGAACTGAACTATGATATATTTAAACAGAAATATCTGACCTTTCCTGACACATGAAAAAAGGTTTCTGATAAACATGGAGGTTCCTAGTATACTCGAAGCAACATGACTTAATAGGCTTAGAATACTACTCCCCCCCCCCCCCCCCCCCCCCCCGAAATCTCCTTTATTCCTCCCAAACATCTTTGCAGTAAAAGTTTGGTTTCTTAAACCCAAATTTACAATGAATTAAATCAAAAGATGTCCTCTTTTAGCCAGGTCCTATCTGAATCTCTGAAATACTCTCAGGGATGTGAAGATTCTCCCCGGTATTGGAGCCATAAACCATGATGCAGCTGCAGAGTGTATAAATATCCTGGAGTCACCCAGCTTTGTGGTGAGCAGGGAACTTTTGGCAGCCAGAAATGTCTGTTTTCCCGCACTGAGTTCCTCTGTGTATGCGGCCACCTCCTGATTTCTTGCCATATAGCCAGTTTCCGGTTGCTGTGTAATCACCAAGCACAATACAAGATCAAAACAAATATGTCCTTTGGTTGATATTTTTCAATTTTTCTACCCAGCAGGTAAACAAGCATTTGTCAATTTTCTCAGAGTGAGCTCACTTCCAATTTTGAGGAACCGATTATAGAGATTTCTTTGAACCCACTAGAAAGGGAAGATGTAGGTCCAGCTTACACAGTGGTTACGACTTTGTCAAGGCCCCTTTGGGATTTCTCCCAGAAGGAAAACTGCAGATGAACCCCACTGTGCTAGTCGTCACTGGTGGTAGGTACACACATTACCGCTCTGTGGAGTTATAGTAGCGCCTTTGCCCCTGGCCTTGACCTTAGGACCCAAAATAAAGCATTACCCATGTGTTCAACTGATGGCTCAATGCTTTTAGTCGTTTCTCTCAAGTAACACTCCAATATAAAGCATATGAGTAATAGGAATAAAATTACTTCAGCGTATTCACACATCTTTGAGCAGGGACACGATTTTCTCCTTTTTCGTGTATACCTAATGTGAGCAGTTCCAATATATAAAATATTTTATTTATAGTCACATAGACCCTTAACTATTCTTATCGTTATATTCAGGGTACGGACATTGTTAGTTCTTTATGAACTGGAGGTCTTTTAAAGGCAGAAAATGTGCCTCAGACATCTGTGATCCAAAAGAAAAAAAAAATCACCAACGATATTTGCAACAGCTTGTAGTAAGTATTCAATAAATATTTCTTTGTGTCTTTAACAATTAGAAAAGTTGGTAACCAGATATACTTCGGATGTAGGATAATCTATATACATTTTTATTTATTCATTTGCGTGTATAGCAATCTTTGCATATTACCATGCACATGTGTTTCTCACATCTATTTTCTTTATCATGGCTTTATGTTTTAAAACTCATGGTGACTTACGCTATTTTTTCTTGCTAATATTGTTAAGGCCCAAAAGAGTTCTAAGAAAATATATTAAATGTATGTCTAATAATGTAAGTGCTTAGGATGAGCTGGAAGCTTTAGTTCAGCTGGGATATTCTGCTCACACGTTGACCATGGCTGTGGGCATAAGATCAACTGAACAAAATAATAGCGTGAGGCACACCTGGGAATGGATGTGTTAATTTGTGTTTTGGAAGGTCTGCTCTAATATCTACTGGGTGAAATATTCGTTATCATTTCATATCTACTCCTCTGTTCACTCGAAAGAGAGAAAGTGTTTTTTTTTTTTTAATTTGCAAATGACAGCTAAATATACTGTTCTTGAAAAATATTTAAAACAAGTTTGAATTTCCTTCAATCAGTACATCCTTTCTTATTCCCCAGAAAAGCCACTGGCGTCCTGGGAACACTTTTCATTTCTTGGGTCTATTTCTCATCACACATACTTTGTGATCTCATTTACCCTTTTTTCTTTATTTTTATAACTTTTTTAATGTTTATTTATTTTTGAGAGAGAGAGACAGAGCATGAGCAGAGGAGGGGCAGAGAGAGAGGGAGACACAGAATCGGAAGCAGCCTCCAGGCTCCGAGCTGTCAGCACAGAGCTGGACGCAGGGCTCGAACTCATGAGCTGCAAGATCATGACCCAAGTGGAAGTTGTTTGCTTAACTAACTGAGCCACCCAGGTGCCCCTACCCTTTTGCTTTAAATAACATCAATATGTGAGTGATATCCAAAATTATGTTTTCTGTTGTAAATCCTTGCCTCAATCACATATGTCTAAAAACAATGGACTCATTGTCACTAATTATGTATCTAGAAGATAGTTTAACTTAAATTGTCCAGAAACAAACTACTATTCTTTCCTTAAACCGTCCCACATTCTTTCCTGTTATATCAAGGGAAACTTCATTTTGCATTGCTCATTCCAAAACATTATCATTTTCCTCGGATACTCACTTGTTCTTGGTGGACATATTCAATCACTCAGCAAATTCCGCCCATTCTACTTGCAGATACATCATTGTTGACCGTTAACCACAAAATCTAATGCTACTGTTCAAGTTACAACCAACATCATTTCTCCATTTGATTTCTGCCTTGGGTTCTTAACTGAACTCAGTGCTTCTACCCTTCACTTCCTAAGTATAATTTCAAAACAGGAGACAGATTATTTTAAGAAAGATGGTGTCAGTCATCCTATCAAAACTCTAGAATCACTTTATACCTCATGTAATATAAAATTAAAGTTCTTAGCAGTGCTCTTGATCTCCCTCAAGGTCTATTCCTGTGTGTGTGTGTGTGTGTGTGTGTGTACATATATATATATATATATATATATGTAAATATACACATATATATGAAATATACATATGAAATGTATATTCACATATATACATTTCATATGTAAACATATACATGCACAAACATGTGTATTTTACATATTATATATGTGTGTGTATAATCTATATATCTTAAATATAACAAGCACACTTTTCACCAGTTTAGTCTAAAGGGTAATCTTATATGACATTCTCTAGGTATTGTGTACTCAGTGATTTTCCAAACACAAAATGTAGGTTTAACACGAGGTGTTATTATTACTCATTTGCAAGTTCAAGTCCCACATTGGGCTCTCTGCTGTCAGCACAGAGCCCACTTTGGATCTTCTGACTGCCTCTTTCACTGTCCCTCCCCCACTCTCTGTGTCCTTCAAAATAAATAAATAAGCGTTAAAAAAATTAAAGCTCAATGTTGGCTGTCCTTTGGAGGCCACAACGATTGGAGACACTATTACATAACTGGAATCCCTGAGAGAAAAGAGATGTTAAATCCTGAAATAATAGAGGTTACATATTGATAGTTAAGTATGAATGAAAAGGTAGACACATTATTACCATAGGAGGGTACAACAAGTGGCAAACAGGAGGGTGGGCACAACCACAGAGAGCAATGGGGATGGTTATTAATCAGTAATCTGAGGATCAAGACAAGTTGGTAACCAACAGTATATTGCCCAATCTATGCAAACAAAAGAAATTAAGAACGAATCATCAGGAGCCTGCGGAAGCAACTCTGATAAAATGTCATGACCCCTTGCTCAGGTGCTCAGGTTGAATCAATGTCCAACTTCTAAATGAAAGGCCAAATCCTCATGAGAAATGATCTTAACAACACAAAGGCGAACGTATCCTGCAATAATTTTGTCAGGTTTCCTCCAAAGTATTCCTCCAGAGTATTCTGAGTCATTTAATCCACTTGAAAACAAAATCTTTCAATGACTGTTAGGATGTAAATAGTCCCTGATACTGACATGCTTGTACTGTTATCACAGCAGCATTTAAAGGTGGGGCATACGGTGTCAGGTTTTACATGAATCCAGTATTCATCACACGCACATACACACACACACACACACACACACACACACACACACATAGACATATACACACACTCAAATACACATAGACATACATAAAATTTCTGAGTTCAATGAACAGGCTTGAAAATTGACAGATGCCCACGTAATTTTGAAGTCCATTGAGAGATATTTTAGTAGAGATGGTGAAGGGCAGGCAGTGAAACTACCTCTCCCCTACCTGGCCAAAAGAGTAAGTAGAAAGCTATTACATGAGCCAGGAGAATGCCAGAGATAAGTGTAACTAATCTAAACATGCAAGAATGATTGTCCCCACAATATTGCCATTTAACTTAGCAGTGGCAAACTTGAACCCTGTTGCAGCTGTAGAGTCAATGTGTCATCTTTGCTAGTCCAGATTAAATAGCCTCAGAACATAGTATATGGTCCTCAATCTACCAAAAGCATTTTTTCTTATTCCTATCAAGGAGGATGAGTACACGTGTCCCATTCACATGTGATGGACAAAAATACATGTTAACGGCTTTACCCAAAGGCTATGATAATTTTCCTGGCTTCGTTCATAAAATACTCCAAGGGAATCTGAACCATCTGGATATTCCACAACACATCATATTGGTACATTCTATTTTTGACATCATTATAATTGGACCAGAAAAGCAAGATATGGCAAACACCTCAGAGGCCTTGGTAAGACGCATGTTCCCTTAAAGCCTGGAGATAACCTTATAAATATTCAGATGCCCAATACATCGCTTAAGTTTTTAAGAATTCAATTATCAGGGAGATGCTGGTTTATTTCTTGCAGAGTAAAAAGAAAATACTTGCATTGCAGAACTTCTGTCCTAAGAAGAGACTCACGGCATCTCATAGGCCTTATTAGGTTCTGGAGATAGCATATTCCACATTTCAGAGTACTCTTTAGATGTATTTATTGAGTCACGAAGAAGGTTATCAGATTTGTTGGGACCCAGAGCAAGAAACCGTCTGCAGAGGGTCCATGGTATGATGCACATGGCTCTGTATTTCAGGCCATGGAAATCATATGGTCCAGGGAATCACATGATCTTTGAGTTAGTTATCTGTGGTGAGAAAATATCCTGTGCAAGGTTTATAGAAAACCTTAATGTCATCTTTATAATGTAGATCCTTAGTTCTGAAAGAAGGTCATGTCATCTGCAACAGAGATTTATGTATAGTTTCAGTAGTGCTACAGTGTGCTGGTAGAGATAGATCATCTGACAATGGCATATAAGTGACCATTAGCAGGAACTTCTCCTCACTTGGGTATGGTCAGTCCCACCAAGTCACATATTGGGCTGGCCCAGTGATAACCCATGTTAACATGGCATCAGTAGGCTAGATTTTACAATTAAGCTGTTCAAGCAGATTGTTCAGACCACGATATCATCTACAGTCCTGCCCACTATGTCTCCTTTAGCTCATATCTAAAGCTGCCGTGGTGATAGTTAATGGGGTTCAGAGAGATTTGTTGAGTTTTATAACCAAGAGAGAAGGATAAAAGTCAAACTTGCTCATGGATATGTTGATTCAATATGTGGGCGCAAGCCCAGGTGGCCTTATAAGGTAACACTGGGGGCAAACACCTCCAATGGACAGAGCTTCTGAGATTAAAAAAAGTGGGCCAAGCTTAACATATATACAAACTTGGGCAATCTTGAATGCAATTGTTGGATTATTAAAGGCATGGAAGCACAAAGATAAAAAACTACCAGAGACAAGAATATCTGTATAAAGAGGCTTGTGGATGGACCTATCTTTTATTGCCTTTTAACAAAAACTTAGCTTCCTAAATGGAAGAGTCACTAAATAATAAAATATGCAAAGGGATGTCAGCTGGACATTGACTGATACAGTAAGGCACCCAGGACTTATCTTTAAAGAAAATAGATGTTAATAATGGAGGTTCTGCATGAGGACAACAGCCTGGGTTTTACTTAGCAAGGTTGCTCTAGCTACTACCACTGATGGATGTCAAACTGGCCATTGATAGTCACTATTCCTGAGATCCTTATAGGACACCATTCCTCAAAGAGATTAACCAGCCACTTTGGATCACCGAAATATTCAACTAGAATAGCATTCGGCAAGAAACGGCCGTGATTCTTCATGCTTAAAATTGACATATATTCAGGAATAGATTTGCCTTTCCTGACCCGAGACTTAAGCCCGTACCACTCTCCATGGGTATACAGTGTTTATTTATTGACACAATATCCTGCATAATACTGCATTGGATGAGAGACACAACTGACAGAAAAAAGAGTGTAGAAGTGGGCACATACTGTTGGGATCCATTCAATGGTATGTGAAACTGGCCCAGGCTCCCTCATTACAGAGCCAATACTTGAAAGTTAAGGAAAATTGCAAGCTAATTGATGTTACTTTGGTAGCTTGAAATTGCCATGGTGGGAGGATGTATAATGTAGAAACTGACAAATGCTACAAACCAGGACTTTCTCCCACAACAAAGTATCAATGGATATACATTTATTAGAACAGAACTGGATCTCCCAATTTTATCACATACCATGCTACTAAGAGATTGCTGGTCTGTAATGGAGATGAAAATGCCTGTTAAGAGCATATCTGAGGAACCATCATAAAAGTAATACGCTACATGATGAGGTGCCCTCCTCCAGAAAGAATCTCACAGCCTAAATCAATAAGCAAGGTGCTCTTTACTCAATAGACTGAGTAAATGGGTCAGAAAAACAAGGAGTATATGTATAAATGAGTCAATTTATCACTATCCCTGGTGATGCTCTTGGAAATTAATATACCCCAAATCTAAAATTTTAGGTTTTTGTATCTTAGATACCTTGGTTTCCAATAGTGGATCACTTCCATTAAGGACATTCCCATTAAACTATGGGGTACATTTACTGACTGGTAACTTACACCTTCTTATGCCAAGGTGGGAAGTGATCAAGAAAATAAATCACAGAACCCTTGAAGGGGCAATTTGCCTTATTAAGAAGAAGTTAACTTTTTTGTTATATCATGGAGGCATAGAATAACACAGTTAGTACTGAGGTGATCTGATGATGTATCTCCTTAGTCACCTGTTGAATCTTGATAGCCAATGGAGTGGTACAGCAGCATATAGCTTGAGAAGCACATGGTGCCCAGGTGCTCACAATACTCAAGGATGATAATCTAGATTATCTCTCCTGTTCAGCATTTAATAACAACAGTGATACTAGCAAAGGAGGAAGGTAACTTCAGAGAGGAAGTAGCAGTCATGAGCGTAAGACAAAATTCAGCAGCAGAAGTGTTATTCCATTCATTTTTCTCTTGTGACATTCTCCAATAGACATTGACCAGACATTGAAATAAGCAATTCCACAAAATGTTGACTTCAACACACGCAGCTAGAATTTCTGAGCAGCACATGTGGTGGCCTACAATACTGTGCTGTCTAGATACCTCTGTATAACAGAGGCTCTCATTCTACTTGTTGAGAATGTTGCCTGCTGATGAGCTGAACCCTTCTATAATTTCTATCAGCTGCATGAACCTTCCTCATACAAGGTTGCTACACAAGGATTGAATGTCTAATGATTGCCTTCATCCAAGGATTGGACAAAGCATGGGGATTCAAAGTCCCAATCTCTTTGCATCAGTTGGACTAGCTTTGAATGTCCTTCCCAGCCCCATAGAATCTTCCCATAGAATTTTAATAATTTAAATTCTTCCTCTGCCTGATGTTTGTGGTGGTTATTCCTGAGACCACCTCCCAACAAATTTTCTCCTTTCACATTTCAGAAGAGGAGAATATGTTTTCTGGGGAATTAGAGATATGTCAGATCTTAATATACTTCTCAATGTTTGTATTTATTTGAAAACTTATGAAATGTTGTATATTGAAATTATTCAATTTGATTTTTTTCAAATTTTGTTAATTCCACAAATAAATGTGTAAAAAATATAAAATGATTTTCAACATAAAATCTATTGAACTGACAAATCATGGGAAGGAAGTAATCAAAGTTGGTGTAAATGTAAATGCTAACACCATGGGACAAAATAACTAGATATCTCATTGTAAACCCTCTATTCATATATATTTGTCAAATATGGGCATATAATATATCTGACTAAATTGTCTGCTCATATAGACATAAATTGAATTTAATCCATAAATTGAATTTTTAATCCATAAATTGAAAAGAATTTTGTAAAAGAACTTAGCATATTGCTGGGGAGCTTTCATTTTAATTGTCAGCATTTTTTAAAAAAGAATGTATGTCTACAAGAAAATAATACACAAAATTTATTTTTTATGTTTCAAAATTAAAGAAGTTTTAGAGTGTGAAAAATGTATAGGACATACATTTATGTCCTATAAATATTTTGCATGACACTCATTACCAATTTTCCATTAGGTTTGAAGCACCCAGTACATGATTATAAACACAAACCTGGTAGGTAGACTAAATGCAGATTCTTTTTTCAGTGTAAGAATAATTGTACGGCTGAATAATACAGATTAAAATCAGGTTAATCTTTGGGTTATTGATGTTTCCTAAATTTTCCCAAATGAATGAATAAATGCGTAACAATATAAAAATAATTATCCTTGAATTTTAAGACAAAATTCTTAATTCTAACAAATAATTCTATTATTTGTTAAATAATAGAAAATATATTTTAATCTGAGAGATTATGTGGTTATAGTTTAACTTTTCTGTGAAAACAGATTTCTTTTTTTTTCCAGAAACTTCAATGTTTGTTTCACATGATTGCTGTTGCCTTAAGTGTTTACCACTTATAACACTAGGAGACTTAAGATTTAAACAATGTTCCTAAAAAATACAGGTATGTAGTTTATGAGGATTCTCAGTGTCCAAAAATAGTTTATAACCCTTTAGAATACAAATAACTTTCATTTCAAATATGTATACCAAACAAATGTATTTTCATACTTTGTAAAAATGTTAATCCTTTATCAACTAATCATTATGGTCATAGTTTTTCCCCTGAGTTAAGATTATGGGATGGGACTTGATAATTGCTAAGGAATTCATTTCAGACCAATAGTTCTAATAAACTCTACTATTTTCCTGTGTTTGCTTTCAGCCAAAGACATCTACTACTGAGATCCAGGCATACCTTGATTTTAGATGAAATTCTAGGCTGTCTTCCAGAGATAGAATAAAGAGTTCAATTAAACTTGGTCCACACTTAGAAAATATACTCTGCAATGAGCCCTGAATAACTTAGAGTCTAATTGCTAGAGTCAAAGCCTGTTCATCCTTTACCTGATGCACAACCTTTAGCAAATTATTTAATCTCTGTATTTTTTGATTTCTTCACCTGTAAAATAGGGAAAATGAAAATAACATTTATGTAACAAAACTACTGTGAGATTAAAGTGAGATTATATACAAAAAAATTGAATTGTCTAGCATTTTATTAATGCTAAAGAAACATTGGCAGTGGCGTTTACAGTATAATTCTTTTAGACTTGGATGAACTCAAACTTCCACTTTAGCATCAATTTCCTGGTTCTTAACAACCAGGGTGCTCTCCTAGTTTTTTTCTTCCTCATTTTCTCTATCTTAATGCAAACTGCAGTAGATTCTATATTCCCTTACAACCAGACAAAATGCAGTTGGATTATTAGACAAATAAGAGGACAGTTGGTAAGGATTTAAGATATGCTTGAACTTGGTATTGGTTCATTTAAAGAGAGGAAGAGATGGGCTATTCTAGAAGGATTTGTATGAATCAATTACCTAGCAGTTATATAATCCAGAATTTCATCCCTGTCAAGTGCTCTCACAGAATTCACAAATAAGTGACTTGGTAGTTTATTAACTTTGTAAAATTGCTTCACCCAAGTTCTCATGCAGTTCCTATGGGTCCTGATTGTATCAGGCAGTTGTATTTTCTACACATATTTCTTCATAGAAGAGAAATAATCTATTTTGCTTTCTATGTGATCTTCCATGCCCAATGTGTCTTTTCTTTACCCTCTTTATGTCTGATGTGTGACATTTTATTTTTTTCATACCTCTTTGATTTGACTATTGTCTCCTATAAGACAATACAAAAACTTAATCACCTGTTTTCCCTAGCACAGTGATTGGCCACTCTAAAAATGTTTACATAACTGATTTTGATTCAGAGTATCTTATCCTTATAGAATATTTTTTGACATACTCTACATTTACATACAAATACTAATATTTCCTTTATTTTTATTTTGTTATACAGAAAAAAGCAATATTTGTTAAGGTTTATGAGAATAAAAGACCACTGTCTTTTCCATTAGGGTAAACAGTTTATCATATATTAACATCTAATTGACCTTTCACCGTGACACATTCCAAAGCATATCAGAGTTTATATAATCCTTAGTTTATGCATCAACTGCTCCAGCAAACTCACTGGTATAATTTCTCCTCATTGTTCATGTCCTTAGATTAAAACAAAAATGCATGGAAAACATCATATGACATTACAGTGTAATGTCTTAACATTATCTATTCCTCAAACGTATTCCTACTAGCACGTGTTCAAATGGCATTTGTACAAACAGGAATACGGCATGGCGGAAGCTCCTTAAAGTGACCCCCAATGAGTCAAAACCTTCAGTGTAGGTGAAACTTGGGACTTGTTTCTAATCTATATAAAAACTAATACAGATATTGATACAGGAGAGTGGGGTGCTGCTGAACAGATGTCTGAAATGTGGAGGCAGTTTTGGAACTAGGAAGTGGGCTGAGGTTGTAATAATTTTGAGGAGCATGATAAAGTGTAAATCACATGAACAGAGTGTTGAAATTCAGATATTAAAGTGCTGCTGGTGACAGCTTAGAAGGAAGTGAGGAGTATGTTATCAGAATCTGTATGAAAAGATATTCTTATGATGTAATGGCAGAGCCTTTAACCAAATGTTGCCTACATGTGGAAAGCAGAACTTGGAAGTAAGGAATTTGGTCGTGCAACGAAGAGATTTCCAAACAAAGCACTGAAGGTTGGGCTTGATTTTTTCTTGCTGCTTACAGTGAAATTCCAGAAATGAGAAATAAATGGAAGGAAGGATTGCTAAACAAAAAGTAATAATAACCAGAACTCGATGATTTTGAGAATTATCAGCCCTTCTAGAACAGACACCAAAAGACATTAGAATTAAGATTCACTGGAAAACAGCTCTAGAGTCAAGACTGACAGTAAGATTATATGACTATTCCACCTTTTACCAAAGCTTCAGAAGGATAAAAAGGAAATAGAATGCTGTTACATAAATGTCTTTTCAAGAGATTAGGAGTGTGGCTTGCAGGTCTCAATCAAGTCAGTCTCCAGGAAGCTTAAGGGCATTGTTCCTCATTCATCTCAGCAAGAGGCCAAGATACAGAAAGCATTATCTCAGAAGGATCTGTGATCATGTGGGGTTTTGTGTGTGTGTGTGTGTGTGTGTGTGTGTGTGTTTTCTGTGTAATGTAGGGAAAACCAGTGAAATCTACAGAAGGCCCACACACTTCCTTAAAAATCATTTCAGCAGAAACATCACCAACATGGACCAAAATGGACAGAAAACACACAATTAAAAAAAAAAGTAAATTGCAAGATCTCCAACAATCTAATGGTAGGAGATCAGCTAATACAACTAAGATACCCACGTGTGTTAACTTCCATATTGATAGGAAGAATTACTCAACAGATGGAACTAAAACCACTGAGAGCACAGCAGAGAGCCATGGAAGATTTTTCAGGTACTGAAACCTGGTCAAGAAATTCCAACTACAGTCAGTCCAGCTGTATTTCAAAACTGCCAGGATCAGGGACTCTCACCTTTTCCTTCCTTTTGGAACTGGAATGTCTCTAGCTGGAGTCCTACTCTTGTGCCACCATTGTATGTTGGGTGTGTTTGCGGTAGATAAATTTGTTTAGTTTTACATGTCCAGCGATACAGTGAGGTTGGGCCTCGGAAGCTGTGTTTAAGGTTACACACAAGAGCCTCATCTGTACCTGGACCCCGAGTTAGATGACCGAATGTTGAACTTTGTACTAATGCTAAATAGGATGAGCCTTTGGAGACTTTGACGTGAGGTGAATGTATTTTGCATTTGATTATGAAACATTGGGGGCCAGAAGGCAGAATGCGACTTAAGGTGAACTAAGGGGACTACTAACAAGTCACATCTTTATTTCTGACCCTTCTGACTCACTGGCTGTCACCTTAGTAGAGTCCCTCTCCTTGAGTGCAGCCAGAACCTGTGGCTGGCTTCCAACCAAGAGAAAACTAATGTAGTGACTTTCTTCCCATCTTTACAATTCACTGAAATTATTATACTGTGCAGAATCCACTGTCTGGCTCCTGGTCCTTTGTGAATGAAGGGGAAACATTCCAAGCAGACAAAATGGCATGTAGATTATCGAGTACAGAAAAGTGTATAGTGTATTCAGGAAACAACGTTAAGTCTGACTGGAACTTCATTGTGTGGAATGAGGGGAAAAAGTAGATATTAGGGGAATATATAACCAAAGGTCATCATTGATCTTGTATTGTATTCATGTTGAATAATTTGAATTCACAGTTTATTAGCATGTAAGGAATCACATTTTTGCTCTAGAATTGTGCTATTTAATATGTTAGCTAGTTTAAATTGATTAACATTTAAAATTAGGTTCTCCGTTGTAATAGCAGCACTGTATGTGTTCCAGAACATATACACATATGGTGGCTACCATATTGGGCAGTGCAGATATAAAACATTTATATCATCACATAATTTCTGTTAGAAATCACTCTTTTGAAAAGGTAACTCCAGGGGTGCCTGAATGGCTCAGTTGGTTAAGCATCGAACTCTTGATTTCCACACAGGTCATCATCTCTCAGCTGGTGTTATCAAGCCCTACGTCAGGTTCTGCATTGTCAGCATGGAGCCTGCTTGGGATTCTCTCTCCTTCTCTCTCTGCCCATCCCCTGCTCACATATTCTCTCTTTCAAAATAAATGAAAATAGAACATTTTTTTAAAGCAAGGCAACTCCATTTGTAAAGTTGAGTAGAAATTGGACAGAGCAAAAAGCACCTAAAAGGAATGTAGAAAAATCACTGAAATAAATACAGTTGAGAGATTGAGGTGACAAAAATACGAGTGGAAAAAGGAAATATTAGCAAGGCTACGAGGGATTTAATTTTTATACCCCCCGCAAAATTCATATGTGAAATCCTACTCCAAAAGGTGATAGTATTAGGAGGTAGAACCTTGGGAGGTGATTAGATCATGAGGATATAGCCCTCCTTGGTGGGATTTGGGACGTTATTAAAGAGACCCCAGGGAACTCTCTTTCCCCTTCTGCTCTGTGAGGACATAGCAAGCGGACCATTGTCTCTGAACCAACCTGCTTGTACCTTCATCTTGGATTTCCCAGCTGTTGCAATTGTGAAAAATAAATTTTCATTAAATGTAAACCACCCAGCTCTATGCAATGTTGTATTGTTGTCAAGCAAACAAAGACAAATGCTTGAAGGATTTAATAAATATTTTGATGTTGACTACTGGGAAAGAGTAGTTAAAAAAGTATCCAACTTCTGATCAATAAACCTGAGATCTGCCTGTGCTTTACTTGTTATATATATTTAAATGATAATATAAAAAGCAAAACTAAGGGCACCTGGGTGGCTCAGTCGATTCAGCGTCCAACTCGTAATTTCGGCTCAGGTCAGGATCTCACGGTTCCTGAGATCAAGCCCTGTATCAGGCTCTGCGCTGACAGAGTAGAGCCTGCTTGGGATTCTCCCTCTCTCTCAGCCCCTTCCCCCCATTCTCAAAATAAATAAATAAACATTTAAAAAAAACAAAACTAACATCACTACGTTGGTACAGTGTTGCCACTACACCAAAATACTTTACTGTGTTCGTTATTTTACTTTCTAGGCAGTGAGACTTCAGAGATTGTGTATCTTTGACTTTTCTGAGCCTATTAATTCCTATCTCATGAAAGGATTTCCCATAAATAATGGCTGAACGAATGGATAACTAAATAAAAGAAGAATGAAATCTTAGTAAATTAGGCATATATGCAATACTATTAGGCTGTGTGTTTTTAGATTTTGTAACCATCTTTGCTACATATTTTTAGATTTTTTAGCCATCTTTAAGATGATAAATTAAAAGGTAATCACCTAAAAAAAAAAGAAACTTAGCATTTGCTCTGATGTGCTATGTATCAAACATAGTCTATTCTAGCCTGTTTATAGGAGAGAAGAGAATTGGAAAGCAAGATCCTCCAAGGTGCATGATTACGGATTTTATTATGTGAATGAGGAGGTGTATCTTTGCAGGCTTACTTGTTGAGAAACATCACCATATGAAGAATATAAAGGGGTCAGTGCTTCTTACAGAATTGTCTCTAATGCCTGAAGAAATATGTGAGTCTAAAGTTTGAATATTTTAATCAAATGAAAGGATAGGAAAATAAAATGTCTTTGCCATCACTATTATGATATTTGCAGCTTAATTGTGCCCCAAGGTGTTTTTTTTTTCAAAAAAATTTTAAATGTGAAGTGTCTCTGCAAACATTTATTTGCATGAGATTTTTGTTGTTCTTGGCTGTTGCTCTTTTTTTTTCCCCCTTGGAGAAATTATGTCCCCCAAAATATGCTTATTACAAAATATTATCTCATGCCTGCCAAAGGTTTCCAACACAGAGAGTTCAAAGGAGCTTTTTAAACCCAATTTCTGAATCCATTCTTATTACTGACACCTTTAATAAACTATTTTAAAAATGCAATTTAATTAAATTCTCATGTAATCATTAAAAACAGCTGCTAATATTGATTCCAGGGGTATATTTAGGAGGCAATAAAACCCTAGTATCATTTGAAATTAAGACGTTTTAGTGGATTTCAGATTATCCATGAATAACTTAAAAAACTGTACCAAAGAAATGCATTGGTTTTCTCAGGCAGACATGAGTTGATTTTCCTGCATAGATTTCTCCCAAGTTTGGTGACCAGTGTATTATGTCTTCATTACTCACAGAAAACAAAGTTTTCTCGTGAATACAGATATATGTAGACTATATGAATCTTTGCTTCCCTGAAAACTGTTTTTAAAACATTATTTTCAAATATTTCAGCCACGCTCTTTCTTTTTTTCTCTAAAATATACTTAAACCTAGGGTCCTATTAAAACTTTCAGCCTATGAAAGAATTTGTAAACTCTATCAAAATATGTAGGATAAATAAATTATCTTTCAGAAGGATTTATTGTAATTATAATCAAACTATTTTCATGAGAGAGGGGCTAATAATGGCTAGGATTAATACTAGAGATTAAAAATGGAAACATGATATAGATCTGCTGTTAAACTGGAAGAACTCTAGCCATAATTTCTCCTGTGTCTAATCCCTGGGTTCATGTAGTCACTATGTGAGAATAGCAGACAAAAGCAGAGGTAATAACATCTATCTAAAATGCAGAGTCAGTATTTCTTGGCTCTCCTCCTTTCTTTTCTTTTCTTGCAACCTTTGTTCTTTCCATATTTTACTACTTGTCTTTTGTTTCTATGTAACTGACTTCGAGAATAGCAGTAATTCAAGAATAACAGCATTTGTATTCATCACTCAAAAGATTACTGTGGGCATAAAATGTTTGGATATTAAAAGGTTTTACAAATGAGAAAGCTGCAGTTATATCACAATTTGTTTCTCTTCTGCAGGTCAGTAATCGTTCAATGAAAAGGCTTCCTAATTTCATCATCCATATGGGTACAAAAGCTCTCTCCTCCAATGCAAAACATTTTTATTCCATCCCCCTTCCTCTCTTACACCTTTCAAACCACACTGCCCAACCTGCTCCCCATACTGCTGGATGGTCCGCTCAATTACTGAAACAAGTAGGATGTGGAGATATTGTGTGTATAATAGAAAAATGACTAAAAATGCCAATGATGATTTTTAAAAAAAGTTATACAGGAAAATAATTGATAAATCCTGTAGCATATTCAGTGTGAATATGCTCAAAGGCGTTAACATTCCTATTAACACTCAGTTCACACACACCAAATTTAAAAATGGCACGAGCCTTCAGGAACGTAGAAAGGTAGTAATAGCAATATAAATTATTTTCTTGTTTTTGCTAATTTTCATTAAAAAGCAATATTTAAGTTACATTCATTGCTTCACTCTTTGAAACAATGTGACTACAGAGTATATAAATGGCATTATACTTGAATGTCACATTAACAGAATTCATCAACATCGTATTAACAAATAAAATTTGGGGGCACTTGGGTGGCTCAGTTGGTTAAGCATCCAACTTTGGCTCAGGTCATGATCTCGCAGTTCGTGGGTTCGAGCCTCACGTCAGGCTCTGTGCTGACAGCTCCGAGCCTGGAGCCTATTTCTGATTCTGTGTATCCTTTTCTCTCTGCCCCTCCCCTGCTCGCCCTCTCTCTCTCTCAAAAATAAATAAACATTAATTTTTTTTTAAAACAAATAAAATATTTATAATTTGAAGATTTAAGCTCTCAATAAATGTTACTTTTTATTTGCTAGTTATCGTATGCTTATTAGTACTATTTTAAGCATGAAGGATGTAGCAGTAAGAATAACAGAACTTATTTTTTTCATACACACAAAAAATGGTATACAATAGGATTTATACATTACTTAGATAATTGCAATCCAGAAATCTGTGATAGCTGTACCGGCTGCTCTATGCACACATAGTCTTGCTAGAGGAACTGACAGATTATTTAATAGAAATAAAAATAAAGAAGGAGTACAATTTTAAGATAAAAATCTTTAGCGCAAAAGGTGTGATAAAATTCAGATTTGTTTTAAATGTTGGAAGTCTGATATGATCCATATCACCTTTGCCTAAGCTCATTTGTGATATTATTCATTCTGCTGTTGCTACCTACACAGCCACTGGGATCCTGCAACCAGCCCTTCACTATTATAATCTTCTCTTCCAGTGAGGCACCAATAAGCCATCTCTTTCAATCAAGCCTCCTTAATATCAATCTCAGGTCTCCAGACCATTTTTACTTGTGGCGTAAAACCACTATTCAAGATCATGGCTGGTCTTCTCCATTTCATGGTGTTCTTTCTTTTCTTATTAGTTATGCCCAAACCTCTGTTATGTTATAAAGAAAAACTCGTAAGTATCTTTATGAAGGTATCTCTCTTATTTAGACTACCTTCAGCACTTACCTATGCCTTTTTATTGCCTTTGAGGTATACATATTCATTGTAATCCCAATCATATCACAAGAAAGATGGTGTCGAAATTGACAGGCTGATACTATAATTTGTATGAAAATATAATAAACAAATACCCAGAGAAGAATAGTCTACAGGAGTTGAGAAGAATAGTCTACAGGACTTGGACTACCTGTTGCTGAGACCTACTCTAAAGCTATACTAATTAATACAATGAGTGTTGCCACAATGACAGAAAACTAGACCCTGGGAGATAGTCTAGAAATAATCTTACATTCACCGTGTCCTTATATTTGACATTTGAGACACTGACACGCAATGCATAAAGGATAGTCTTTCTGATAAGTTGTGTTAGGTCAATAGCATATTCACGTGGAAAAATAAATAAAACTTATTCCTAACTCGCCATATGCACAAAAAACAAGTTCGGATAGATTGTGATTTAAATATGAAAAATCAATAAAGTTTTTAGATTAAAATGTGGGAAACTATGATATTTATATAAACAATTATTTTTAAATTATACTCAAAAAGTGCTGATCACAGGAGAAATTGATAAATCAGACACATCTAAATTAAGAATATTTGTTCAAAAATGTTTAAAATATTTTTAAAAAGTAGTATCTGTTGTAAGGTCAAAAGCAACTTACAGAACAGGAAAAGCAATGTAATTCATATATCTAAAAAGAAACTAATTTCCAAAATACATAAATCCAACAGAGTCAGGCAAATTTTTGTAATAGGTAGTTCATAACAGTCTACCTAAATTGTTCATGAACATTAAAATGCGGTCAATTATATTAGTCATAAAAGAAATTCAAATTAAACATTTATATAAAACAGCTAAATATCCACCAGAATAAACTTTTTAAAAACTGTATTATTTAAAAATATGGGAAATAACCAGCATTGGCAAGAATATCAACCATCTGGAATACATACTCTGTGGAATTCTAATTTGGTATACAATGGTATAATTATTTTGTAAAACACTTGGTTGTGTGTATAAAGCTGCCCATACCTGTACTTCTGATAAAGGAATTTGACCCTTGACTTTTACACAAAAGGAATATACATATTCCAACAAAATATACACAAGGGATTTACAGCATCACTATAGTCCTAATGACACAAAACAGGAAACAACTCATCAACAGTACGAATGGAAAACTATATATCGTGATGCAGTCTAGGCAAGGGGTACTTAACCAGTAACAACAATGAATGGCTACATTCAGAAATACAAATGAATCTCCCAAAATAACAATGAGCAAAATAAAGTAGAATAAAAATGGAAATAAGGTAGAATCATAGTTTTTTTTTTTCTCTTTTTGAATGTTTTTACTTTTCACTTAACTTCAGAGTGATGAGACACCAACTATTCTGCCTCAGATTTGCCTTTCTAATATGAGAGAGATAGCAATGACTGGCATGGGTGAACATGCTGGATAGGGTGCCACAGATTATTTACTGTAACATCCAGTCAAAAACTCATGTAGCAACGGAAATAAATATTTTTGTCATTTATTTCAGTTAAACGCATTGAAATATCATCTGTTCTTGCTTTTGTTCACTAACACCAAACACGATTTGGTACCATGGATTTGCTTTAAAAATCTCCTCCAAAAGGATTTTTACAACACAACTGTGATGACATGAATATCTGTCTAAATGGTACCATTATTTTGATTTTAGCAACCAGAGACATTTCCTAGACAGGAGAAATTAGCAGACTTCTAGTCTTCCTCTGTAACAATAATTTTATTAAAAAAAAAATTTTTTTAACGTTCATTCATTTTTGAGACAGAGAGAGACAGAGCATGAATGGGGGAAGATCAGAGAGAGAGGGAGACACAGAATCTGAAACAGGTTCCAGGCTCTGAGCTGTCAGCACAGAGCCCGACGTGGGGCTTGAACTCACGGGGCTTGACCTCCCGGACTGCGAGACCATGACCTGAGCAGAACTCAGATGCCCAACCGACTGAGCCACACAGGCGCCCCTGTAAAAATAATTGTAACATGACTGAAAGTATTATGTCGATGGTTTTGTTTTGCACAAACTGTCAAAACTTCTTAGTGAAATGAAAATCAAGACAGACAATTGCTTTCATTACTTATTGAAATTTAATTTTTCCATTTTTTCAGGAAAGAGAGGGAAGGCACATTGTGAAAAATTTCAAATTCCATGGGGTTTTCTATCTAACATTTCCAAAAATTGTGTGGACTTCTCTTCATCAATCTCATTGTTCATATTATTTTCAAATTTTTAGGCATAAACAATTTTACAAAATAAGGTTTTCATTTTTTGACAAATAAGATTTTTATAATGTGCATTTAGGTTTTAGTTTATATCTCTTAGCTTGTGCAAATTTAAGTATCTGATATACATTTATCTAGTAACAATGATTTTATTTAGAACATCATCTTTGTCTATAAGTTTGAAAAGTAGTTCCATATAATCTAAGTAGGAGAGTTTTGTTTATAAGTTTGAAAAGTGGTTTCATATATATGTAAAACCATTAGAAGAGTCATCACCAGGGAGGATATGCACTTTTGGAATGGTGGAGGGAACGCTCTACAAACATATTCCGTAGTGATATAACCATAATGAGCAAAAAGTATTTTTGAAAAGTATCTGAAGTGTCTGGGGACACGTGTATTCACATATATTTACATAATTTCATGAAGATCAAGACAAGTCTGTAGCTTTGGAGCCATAATCCGCTCCTTCCCCACTAACCCTAGCTCAGTGAGAAAAGGGTCCCATTCCAAGTATTTATGGCTAAGAAGGTAGGGCTCCCACTCTGCCCAGCTCTGAATGAAGGGCCATGGTTTCCCCACGGGACAGACAGCCAGCCAGCATACTCATCATCCCCAGCTACACACTGCAGAGACTAAACTTCAAGCAAGAGTGGCTAAGACTTTACATCTCCGTTTCTCCATGAAACCCCCTTGGGCCAAGCAAAGGCCCTAGGTGAGGTTCCAAAAGCAAGAAACCTAGAATTCCAACTGCCCTTGCCTCAGCTCATTCACAGAATGAGGTTCCATGCTAGGAAAAGCAAGCTGACAATACTCTGGGCTACCACACTTGTCTTAGTCCATTCAGGCGACGACAATGAAATGCCACTGACTGGGTGGCTTCTAAACAGCGAGCATATTTTTCACAGTTCTGGAAGCTGGAAGTCCAAATTCAGGGTGCCAGAATGCTCAGTTTCTGGAGAAAGTCTTCCTCTGGGGTACAGACTGCCTACTTCTTGCTGCATCCTCACATTGTAGAAGCAGCTAGAGAGCTCTACAGAGTCTCTTATAAGAACAATAATATCACTAAAAAAAAAAAAAAAAAAGCCAATAATCTCACTCATGAGGTCTCCACCCTTGTGACCTAAGCATGTCCCGCAGGCCCCACTTCCTACTACTGTCTCATTGGGGATTGGAATTTTGACATATGAATTTTGGAAAGACCATAAGCATTCAGATCATAACAGCACCTGCTCCGTATCCTCATTATAGAATGGAATGTCACTTTGAGAGAGGAGACCCAACTGTATCCAGTGCCAGCTCTGGAGCGTCATCTCCAGACATTTGGGAAAGGTGATCAACAGAACAGAAGGAAAAGCTCTTAAGCTCCCCACCCCCAAATAAAACTTTATTTATTGTACTGTGTGTGCCACTTCAGTCTAAGGGAACTCTCAAGAACAGTGGAGATTTCTGTTCTGAGCAACTAAGAGGAGGCTGGTAGCTCCAAGAGAGCAACCAGGTAACCACAGACCCATTTGACATTCGCAGAGAACGCCAAGGAAGGAGGACATTGTTGAAAAAACAAGCAGAGCAGTCATCAGGCAGCCCTTGGAGCCCAACTGCTGCGTGTGGGTTAACAACAGAAGCAGCAGGCTTAAAAGAGAAAAAGAGATGCCCAAAGGGAGCCTTGTTCTCTCTCTCTCACTGCTCTCCCACGATGACTGTTTGCAGGCTCAAAGGTGAGCTTTCTGAGGAGCAGGTCAGGGGCCTCATAAAGCAGGGGAAGTAGATTTTGTTAGTTAATACAGCCAAGACATTAAACAAATATATAAGCAAACGACAGAAACAATAGAACTGCAAGAAAGAGCTGGAAGAAAGCTGCCAGAGTTACTATAATATTCTCTATAAAATATCCAGGTTTGAAAAGAAATGACGAGATACATATATAAACAAAAGAGTGTGAGCCATGTATGGGTGAGGGAGAGAAGGCGACAAAAATTGTGAGAGGGCCCAGGTGTGACACTTAACAAAAAGGACTGATTAGCCATTATGGATATGTGAAGAAAAATAATAAAAAATAAAACTGAAGGCAGCCATGTTTAACAATATACAGTATCGTGTGGTGATGATAGTGATGATGATCACATACAGAGTATCAATAAATTGGTAGAAATTACCCAAGAGAACCAATTGGTAATTCTGGTGTTGAAATGAAAAATCCACCAGAGAGGGTCAAACAGTAAATTTCAACTGGTGAAAAGCGTCAATCATCTCCATAGACACAGAAAAATCACTGGATAAAACTAAACGCTCGTTCATGGTTCAAACACACACACATGCTCCAAAACTAAGAACAGAGGAAGCTTCCTGAATGTGATAATAAACATCTACAAAAACTACACAGTTAATATCATACGTAATGATAAAAGACTGACGGTGTTTCCCCTCCAATCAGCAGTAATACAGGATGTCCATTCTTGCCACTTATATTCCGCATGGAGATCCTATTCAGGGACATTATGCAAGAAAATAAAACGAAAGACATCAAGACCGTAAAAGAAGAAGTAAACCTCTTCATTTGCAGAAGACATGATCTTGAAATAAAAAATCCTAAAGAATCCACACAAAAAATACAAGAATGGTATACGTAGAGTAATTGTATTGTTACACATTAACAATAAGCCATCCAAAAATAAAATAAATAAAACAGTTCTGTTTGTCGTGGAAACAAAAAGAATAAATTACATAAGTAAAAACATATATGCTGACAGCTACAAAATATTTTTAAACAAATTAAAACAGCCATGGATAAATGGGAGAATACCCCATGTTCATGAGTTATGGGACTTAATATTGTTAAAATGGCAATATTCCTCAAATCGTTCTATTGCTTCAAAGTAATCTCTATCAAAATGTCAACTAGTTTTTGCAGAAAAATTGACAAGTTGATCCTAAAATTCATGTGGAAATTGAAGGGACACTGGCAAAACTTGAATGAGAACAAAAACAAACTTGAAAACTTCAAATATGCTACAAAGCTATTGTAAATAAGACTGTGTGGCACTGGCATAATGCAGACATACAGATTTATAGATTCCATATATGTCAGTGGAATAGAATTGAGAGTTCCACAATTAACCGTTATATTTACAACCCATTTACCTTAAACAGGATGCTCGACAAGTCAATGGGAAAAGTACGGTGCTTTTAATTGAAGTATAATTAACATGCCACGCTACACTAGTTTCAGGTGTAAGTATAATGAGTGAACAATTCTATACATTTTTCAGTGTTCATCATGATAAATGTGCTCTTAATCCTCTTTCTGGTAATAATGGTATTTTTGAGGGGCGCCTGGGTGGCTCAGTTGGTTAGACGTCCGACTTCGGCCCAGGTCACGATCTCATGGTCCGTGAGTTCGAGCCCCTCGTCGGGCTCTGGGCTGATGGCTCAGAGCCTGGAGCCTGCTTCTGATTCTGTGTCTCCCTCTCTCTCTGCCCCTCCCCCGTTCATGCTCTGTCTCTCTGTCTCAAAAATAAATAAACATTAAAAAAAAAATAATGGTATTTTTGATACGTTGTGTTGGAATCATTGAATGGCCATGTGTAAATGGATGAAGATAGACCATTTTTTCACACTGTACACACAAATTACATTCAAAGTGGATCCACACCTAAATACAAGAGCTAAGTTATAATACTCTTAGGATAAAATAGAGAAATAAATCTTCCTGGACATGGATAGACAAAGCTTTCTCAGGGCCACAAAAGCATAAATAACAACAAGAGAAATAGATAAGCTGAATTTTATCTAATTTTTTTAAAAGAGCATTTAAATAAACCCTTTGGAGAAAGTGTAAGACCCACCTATGAAACTGGAAAAAATTATTTGTTAAATTACTTTAAGGAAGCTATCCTAAAGTATATTGTATACTCAATAATAACGGGGCAAATAAGTCCATTAAAAAATGAAGCTGAATCTGACAAAGAATCCGAACAGACATTTCTCCAAAGAAGACATACAAGTGGCCATTACGGACATACAGATAGGTGAAAAATCAGTAGCTCTCAGGGAAATGGAAATCAATACCCCAGTGACATATAACTTCGCATCTATTATGAAATGGTTATAACGAAAAAGACAGGCAACAAAAAATGTTGGTGAGGTTGTAGAGAAACTGAGGTGTTCATGCACTAAAGATGGTGGAATGAACTCATTTTGTAAAATAGTCCGGTAGTTGTTCAATATACGAATTCTTATTTCATCAATAAAGAGGAATCAAATGCTCTCATTCTACACTAAAATTACCTCTGCAAACGTAATGCTAAGTAAAAAAAAAAAGTCACAAAAGACCAACTATTATATGATTTCATCTATAAGAAATGCTCAGAATAGCAAATTTATAAAGACGGATAGGAAATTAGTGGCTGCCTGTGGTTGAGAGATTTTGTGGGCAATGCCAAGAATTGCTAATAGGTGTGGGATTCCTTTTAGAGGTGACATTGTAAATTTGCCGAAAATATTTTAGGACTGATTGTCATGATGGTTGCACAACTCTTTGAATATGCAAAAAAGCTGTTAAATCATATGGTTTATGAATTACACTTCAATAAAGTTGTTAAATAGAAAAAAAAATCCTCATTGGGAACTGAGCGGAGCTTACTGAAGAGCAAGATAATGGCAGAATTTCACTTGGAACAAAAGATGCTGTGAAAACTGTATTAGCCGCTTCTCAGACAACTGCTAAAAACAATGTCAAATTATAGCCCTCCCCCGCTACTCAATAATGTGATAAGTGTTTCTACTTCATAGAAATTATGGTTCAAACAAAGGCTTTCTGTTTTAAAGAAATGTGCATTCTTGCTGAATGGACTCCTTGGATGATATTCCTGGCATACTCAGCTGCCCTGGACTTTTCAAGATCTCTGGTTTTGAAATGCTCATCACTGTCCTCCTCTCCGCCACCCCCCTCCCCTCGCCCCCCCGCACACACACATTTTTTTTTCCATCATTCTCTTCAGACTTGAATTCCTAGTTCATATTTTAAATCACTACCTTTTAACATACTCCACTGCAGTTTCTCTGTACATCCTTTTGATTAATCTCCTAAACCGCATGATGAGGATTTGTTCACTGTTCTGTTGCAACCAGGAAACACTGGGTACATGGTGAGCTATTTCTCTATCATAAACCTGTTCTACCAACTTGTCTTTCTGGTTTTTAAACTCTCGCTGAACTTTATTTTCTATGTTTTGATTACTCTTGCTTAATTGTTTGATTCAAGGTACTGATTTGAGGGACTGTAATGCATAGCCATGGAATATATTAATGCATTGATCTCATTTTCATTTCTTGTTCCGTGATCTTAATTCCAATTTGCCTCAGGTACAACCTTAACTTCCTGAGGAGGGGGCAGAGATAGAGTAATTAAAATAGTTACTACAGAGCAAAATAATAGACAGACTATAACAAGAGACAAATAAGGAAATTGTATAATGATAAAAGGATTAATTCAACAAAAGGATATAACATTGGTAAATATCTTTGGACCCAACAAGGAAGTACTCACATAAAAAATAAAGCAAATATTTACAGATATAAAGAGAGAAAACGACAGTAATACAACAGTCACAGGAGAGGTTAACACCCACTTACATCAATAGATAAATCATCCAGACCAAAAAATCCATATGGAAACAGTGGCCTTAAATGACACATTAGACCAGATGTACTTAATAGATATATATAAAACATTACATCAGACAACAGCAGAATATACATTTTTTGAAGTGCACATGAAGCTTTCTCAAAGATAGATCACATGTTAGGCCACAAAGCAAGTCTTAATAAATTTAAGAATCTTGAAATCATATCAAGCATCTTTTCCAAACACAATGTAATTAAAATAGAAATTAATTACAAGAAGAAAAATAAAGAAAACATAAAATGTAACCCTACGATCCAGCACTTGCACAATTAGGAATTTCCCAAAGGAGACAAAAATATTGCTTGAAAGGGGGATGTGCACCCCAGTATTTAGAGCAGCATTATCAACAATAGCCAATCATCCCAAATGAGAAATCCCAAATGTCCATTGACTGATGAATGGATAAAGAAGATGTGATATCTATCTATGATGGAAGACGAATATTACTTAGCCATCAAAAATAATGAAATTTTGCCATTTGCATTATGTGAACGGAGCCATAATGTATTATACTAAGCAAAATAAGTCAATCAGAGAAAGACAAATACCATATGATGTCACTCATATGTGGAAGTTAAAAAACAAAACAGATAAACATATAGGAAGCATAGGAAAAAGAGAAGACAGGGAAACACACTACAAGAGACTCCTAATGATAAAGAACCAACTGAAGGCTAATGGAGGAAGGTGGGTAGAAGATGGATTAGATGGGTGATGGGTATTAAGGAGGGCACTTGTGATGGGCACTAGTTATTGTATGTAAGCAGTGAGTCACTGAATTCTACTCTCGAAACCAATATTGCACTGTATATTAACTAGTTAAAATTTAAGTGAATGAATGAATGAATGAATAAATAAAAAGAAAAAAAAACACAAATACGTAAAGACTAAACAGTGTTACTAAACAACCAGTAGGTCTATGAAGATAACAAAAAGGAAGTCAAAACATACCTTAAGACAAATGAAAATGAAAAAACACAACATTCTAAAATCAATGGGACACAGAAAAGGAGTTTTTAGAAGGAAATTTAGAGTAATATAGGCTTACCTTAAAAAAAAGAAAGAAAAAGAAAGCAACTAGAAAACTCTCAAATAAGGAATCTAATCTCACACCTCAAGGAACCCGAAAAAGAACAAATGAAGTCCAAAGTTATTAGGATGAAAGAAATAAAAAAGTTTAAGCATAAATAAATTAAATAGAGACTAAATAAACAATAAAAAAAGATCAATGAAACTGAGAGGTGGTTCTTTGAGAAAAGATCAAATTAATAAAGCTCTACTCAAACTCATAAAAGAGAGAGACGGAGAGCACCTAAATAAATAAAATCAGAAATTAAAGAGGAGAAGCTACAACTGACACCACAGAAATACAAAGCATCACAAGAGACTAGTACAAATAATTATGTTCCAACAAATTGGAACATTTAAAAGAAATGATTAAATTCCTAGAAACAGACAATCTTCCAGGCACAAATCAGGAAGAAATAAAACATCTGAATATACCAATTACTAGTAATTAAATTGAATCATAATTACAGACTTCACAACAAACAAATGCCCAAGATCAGACAGCTTCACAGGTAAATTATACCAAAGATTTAAAGAGTTAATATCTATCCTCTTGACACTGTTTTAATTGTTTTAATGTTTATTTATTTTGAGAGAGACAGAGCATGAGTGGGGAGGGGCAGAGAGAGAGAGAGGGAGACAGAATACGAAGCAGGCTCCAGGTTCCAGGCTCTGACCTATTGGCACAAAAGCTGATGTGGGGCTTGAACTCATGAACCATGAGATCATAACCTGAGCTAAAGTCAGACACTTAATTGACTGAGATATTCAGGTGCCCTTATAGCCCTTCTCTCTTATAGCACTCCTGCCCACTGTGGGCTCATACCCATGAACTGCGAGATCATGACCTGAACCAAAGTTGGATGCTTAACTGACTGAGCCGCCCAGGTGCCCTCACACTATTTTAAACATTACAGAGGATGGAATGTTTCCAAATTCATTCTGCAAGGACAGTATTACTCTGACACCAAAATGAGACAAAGACACTCCAAAAATAAAAAGCAGATTGCAGTCCAAAATCCCTAATACAGATGCAGAAATCCTCAACAAAATAATAGCAAACTGAATTCGTCAATACATTAAACGGATCATACAACATGATCAGGTGGGATTTACTTCAGGAAAGCAAGAATGATTTAATATCTGGAAATCAATTAATGCAATACACCACCTCAACAAAATAAAGGGTAAAAATCATATGATCATCTCAATTGATGCAGAAAAGGCATTTGAGAAGATTCAACATCCGTTCATGATAAAAACTTTCAACAAAGTGGGTATAGAGGAACATGCCACAACATAATAAAGGCCATATATGACAAACCCACAACTAACGTCATATTCAACTCTGAAAAGCTCAAAGCTCTTCCTCTAACATCAGGAATAAGAATGCCCAAACTCCCAACTTGTTTTCAATGTAGTACTGGAAGTCTTAGCCACAGCAATCAGATAAGAAAAAGAAATAAAATGCATCCACATTGGTAAGGAAGAAGAAAAACTGTCACTATATACATATGATACAGTACCATACAGAGAAAACCTAAAGACCCTACCACACACAAAAAAATATTAAAACTAATTCAGTAAAGTTTCAGGACACAAAATGAATGTACAGAAATCTACTGCATTTCTATATATTAAATACATTAATAATAAAATGCCAGGAAAAGAAATTAAGAAAACAATCCCATTTACACTGCATCAAAAGAGTAAAATACCTAGGAATAAATTTAACCAAGGTGGTAAAAGACCTGCATTCTTAAAACTATAAGACATTGATAAAACAAATTGAAGATGACATAATCAAATGGAAAGATATATCATGCTCATGAATTAGAAGAATTAATACCAAGATGACCATATTACCCAAGGTAATCTGCAGATTTCAATGCAATCCCTATCAAAATATCACTGCATTTTTCACAGAACTAGAACAAATAATCTTAAAATTTGCATAAAAACCACAAATGACCCTGCATATACAAAACAGTCTTGAAAAAGAAGAGCAAAGCTGGAGGTATCATGCGTCCTGATTTCAAACTATACTACAAAGCCACGGAAATCAAACCAGTATGGTACTGGCATAAAAACAGATATAGATCAATTGAACAGAATAACGCCCCAGATATAAACCCATCCTTATATGGTCAATTAATGTACAAAAAAGGAAGAAAGAAATACAATGGGGAAAATACAGTCTCTTATGTAAATAATGTTAGGAAAACTGGAAAGGTACATACGGAAAAATAAAATTGTACCACTGTCTTACAGCATATACAAAAATAAACTCAAAATGAATTAAAAACCTAAATGTGACACTTGAAACCAAACTCTTAAAAGAAAATACAGGCAGTAAATACTCTTGAGCATTAGTCTTAGAAATATGTTTTGTTGTTTTGTTTTTTGGATCTGTCTCCTCAGGCAAGGGGAACAAAAGCATAAATAAACAGATGGAACTAGAAGAAACTAAAAACCTTTAGCACGGTTAAGGAAACCATCAACAAGATGAAAAGGCAGTCTACTAAATGAGAGAATATGTATGCAAATGATGTATCTATTAAGTGGTTACTATCCAAAATATATAAGGAACTCATACAACTCAAACACCAAAAGAAGAAACACTCTAATTACAAAATGCGCAGAGAACCTGAATAGACATTGTTTCCAGAAAAATGCCGACAGGTGCATACAGAAATGCCATCAGATACGTGAAAGGGTTTCAACATGATTAATCATCAAGGAAGAGAAAATTAAAACCGCAACTGGTTATCACTTCACATCTGTCAGAAAGACAAGAAATGTGTTGATGAAAACGAGGAGAAAAGTGAGCACTTGTGCAGTGCTCGTGGGATGTGAAATTGGTGCAGCCACTATGAAAAGCCGCATGAAGTTTCCCCAAAAACTTAAAAATAGAAGTAACATACAATCTAGCATTTCAACCTCTGTGCATTTATCTGAAGAAAGCAAAAACACTAATTTGAAAAGATATATGTACCTCTATGTTCATTGTAGCATTAGTTACAATAGTCAAGATTTGGAAAAAGCTTATGTCCATTGATAAACAAATGGATAAAGATAATACGGTCAATATATACAGAAGAATATACTCAGCCATAATAAAGAATGACATCTTGTCATTTGCAAGCAACATGGATGGAATGAGAGGGTTTTATGCTAAGTGACATAAATCAGACAGAGAAAGTAAAATACTATATGATGTCATTTATATGTGGAACATAAAAAAAAAAAAAGAAATGGACAAACAAAACAGAATCAGAGCCATAAATACAGAGAATTGGTGGTTGCTACATATCATATCATATCATATCATATCATGTCATGTCATGTCATGTAATATAATATAATATAATATAATATAATATAATATAATAATAACTCTATGGTGACAGGTTAGACTGGTTATCTGTTCCTAACTTATGTAAATGTTGAATCATTACATTGTACACCTGAAACTAATATATTATATGTCAACTACATTTTAAAAAACATAAAAAACGGTCATGATTTCCTAAAAGCAGAAGAAGCAATATCATCTAGTATAAATAAAGAATTACCTAATGTTTTAATCAATTATTTTTTTGAGACTGGATCAATGGCAATTGTACATATTTTTTTAACGTTTATTTACTATTGAGAGACGCAGGGCGACAGAGCATGAACATGGGAAGGGGCAGAGAGAGGGGGAGACACAGAATCTGAAGCAGACCCCAGGCTCGGACTTGTCAGCACAGAGCCCAACACCCGGTTCGAACTCCCAAACGGCGAGATCATGACCTGAGTCAAAGTCGGACACCCAACCGACTGAGCCGCCCAGGAGCCCCAATTGTACAGTTTATTTTTTTTTAAACTTATATCCTATTCCAAATATAATTGGAATTCTTTAAAAGGTATTTGGGTCTTTAAAATGGTAATTGCCTTAGCAGTGGTTCATTTCCCAGAGAGTCAGTACTCCCTAGGGAGTAAATAGTTTTGTGTTATAAATAGGAAATTGTTTTCCAGTACTACAAATTAAGCAGTAATAGGTCATGGAGTAGAGGACTATCCTGACCTAAACTAAACTCAAAATATACTACAAACAACAAACAGAGCAAGTGGAAATCACAATTAAAGGACAGAAGGAAACTTATTTATTTGTATGCCACAGTCTCCTCATTACAAAAATAAAGTCATCAGAGCTGAGGGTCTATAAAAGGCACCATGGCTTTACTTCTGAAATTGTATCAGTTAGGATTGTAATCAAATTCAGAATAGACTCTGACAGTGACAGTGGCTTATTAGTGCCCTTAATTATTTGATTTACTCATTTGATTATTATAAGTGATTATCCCTATTGAAGGCAAGAGGATTTGTGTTGAGTTTGAATTCTCAAAACTGGTGAAGTTATCATGTTTACTTCTATCACTGAAATTAAAAAGAATAGACATGGGATATATTTTTCTAATAAGGTAACTGCAAGATTTATATTGTGAAGAGTGGGCTTAATAAAATTAGTATATAACACGTCAGCCCATTACATTCTCTAACATAAAAAATATTCTATAGATTAAATAAAAATGATAATAGTTTACATATTTTATTAAAATTATATTCCAAGGAAATTTAAAAAGGGCTTTATGTTTATTACTGAATAAAAGAAACAATAGTGTGAAATATACTAAGAGATTCTCATTTGTTCTTCACTTAAATAACATCTTTCCCTATCCGTCTTCTGTCTTTGCTCTTGGCGCCTGTAATTACTAATATGTAAATGTTCTTCAGTGTCCTCTCCTGCTTACTGAGAATAGAGATTAATTTAGGACTTAGAATTTTCAAAGTATTTTCAAAGACTCTACTTGGTATAGAAGAGTCTATATTCCTAAGGTGTATTAAATATCATTTTTCCATTTCAAGCAAGAAATTAGCAAATATTTTAGGTTCAACAGTTCCTGTTCCGTATCTACTCTGGATCAGAGAATGTGATAGACATTGCACAAAGACGAATCAAAGAGGCCCTGTCTAGGGTGTAGTGAATTCAGAAAGACCAATACGAAGTTCTAAATTCTGGTTGAATCTGTGAAATGCCCATTTTTTACTCAGATTCTTTTTGAGTACTGTTGTATTTTAAGAATTTGTTGTATATTTTGGATACCAGTATTATCATGCACATATTTTGCAAGTATTTTCTTCCAGTCCATCGCTTCTATAACCCCTGGACCTCTATAGAAATCCTCAGCTCTAACAGTTTACTTTTGCCAGTTTTGTCATATCTCTTGCACGCAGAAACTAAGGGACACTGTGGTCTGCCATTATTATGACTCAAATATCTATCCGTTGTGTAGCCTCTATTTCTGTGACAGCATCAACTGAATTTCATGACTTACAGGCTAATAATAAATTTGGGGACCAACCTCCCTACCCCCACTGTCTCAACAATGACCCTGATCTTTATGTCGGGATTTCCTCACCATATTTAGTGTACAGAATATCCATGCTAAACCTGACCCTGATCACGATGAAAAAAATAATTAAAGTGATTTATTTTTGAGAGACAGAGACAGAGCAGAGCAAGGGAGGAATCTGAAGCGGTCTCCAGACTGTCAGCACAGAGTCTGACACAGGGTTCAAATCCACCAGCCATGAAATCATTACCTGAGCTGAAGTCAGACGCTTAAGTGACCGAGCCACCCAGGTGGCCCCCAAAAACTCCATTTAAAAGTGTCTTACCCATTCTCTGTCAGGACATTAGACTGAGTTGCATATTTCATGAAATATTGAAACTGAAATTACCCTAATCAATCGTATTTGCCTGAGAAGGAACTCCAGTCCATACATAAAATATCTCCCCCTCCAACTTCAAACAAGCATTTCTAGGACCCCCAAAGGAACATTACACATGCACGTAGGAATATGTGCTTTCCCATTCTTCTGCAGTAAACAGGCTTATGCTGAGAGTGACTGTTAAGACGCTGTTTATTTGTTTTTTTTTTAAGTTTTTATTTATTTACTTTGAGAGAGACACAGAGAGGGGAGAGGAGCAGAGAGAAAGAGAGACAGAGAATCCCAAGCAGGCTCCACACTGCTAGCACAGACCTCGATGCGGGGCTTGAACCTACTAACCTGAGATCATGACCTGAGCTGAAGTCAAGAGTTGGATGCTCAACCAACGGAGCCACCCAGGTGCCCCATGTTGCGGCCCTGTTAGATGTGGTTTTTCCTGTCTACTTCACAGTATTGGCCAGGAGTGGCTTATTATCCTGAGCAGTGGACATCACCAATTACATGACCATGATTGGCTCCTTCTTCCTTTATGACAAGTTCTAACCTAGGAAAAACCATCTGACCCGCATACCCGAATCTATTTCTATCAGGTTGAAACATCAACTTAAATCCCTTAGAAATCCAACAATAAACTGGACTTCTTAACTTCCAAAGGTTGGGACTTGTGCAGCAATTTAATTACATATTGGGAGAATCAGAGAAAATTGACTATAGAGGATTAGAAATATGCACATAGTATCATCATTCTACCATTTACTAATCATTTAACCTTGAACAAGCTAATTTATTCAGCTGATAGTTTTAGTAACTATACAATGAGGATAATAATAAATATATAGAGTTTTTATATGCATATATATAATAATTATGTATTATATGCATGTATTTTTTAAAATGTAAAGCATAAGTATAGCACTTTGAAGGACTCTGTAGGTAAAGTGCAAACCATCGTTTCCTCCCTTGTAATCTCTTGTCTTCTGTCATTTGCAATATTCATTAATTCATTCAATATTTGTTTTATTATTTCATTTACTAAGTTCATATTGTGTACCAAACAATGTCCTAAGTGCTCAAAGTACATGACTAAAATAAACAAAGTTCTGGAACTCAAGGAGTAAATATTCTAAAAGGGAATGACAATAAATACTCAAACACATACATATGTAAGTTAAAGTGTCCCAGAGTTCTCTTCCAATGCATTATGTATCTCTTTATCTCTCATTCTGTTAATATTGTTGTCTCAATAAATTTAGTACATTAAAAATGTCGCAAAAAATTAATCCGGTATTTCGGAAAGAAGCAATGACTTTGATCAGAGTAGAAAAATTTTTTGGTATGTGTTTAAATGTATGTGTTTAAATTGGGAAAGCAGTAGTTTACCAAAAGTAATTTTAATGTTGAGTGACTAGTTAAAATACAGTCATTCAGAAATGTGGAATTTGGTTTGGTTAGTATTCTCATTCTCTCTCTCTCTCTCTCTCTTTTCTTTTTAGAGTTTATTTATTTATTTATTTTGAGAGAGAGAGGGAGAGTGTGTGGGTGTGTGTGCGCGCACATGTGAGAAAAGGAAGATGGGGCGGGGGGCGGGGGGGGGGGAGAATCCCAAGCAGGCTCCATGCTGTCAGTGCACAACCCTACAAGGCTGGAAGTCAAGCAACTGTGAGATCATGACCTGAGCTGAAATCAAGAGTCAGCAACTCAACCAACTGAGCCATCCAGGTACTCCAGGTTAGTGTTCTAAAAGAAGGTGCAGCACCACTGGAATTGTTGAAAATCATTTTTCTCCTAGTTGATAAATAAGGATTCAAATTACTTCATAATCTCCAGTATCTAGGTAATCAATTTGGTTTGGTAATGATTCTAAGGCATATTTGAGCAACAAAGTTTAAGAATATAATTTTCTCAGATCAAATATATTTAGGTAATAATTATCAATTGGCCATTATTTGCCAATGATGAATGTGATAGATGATAGGAAATGTGGAAAATGCCATGCTGAAAAAAAAAAAAAATCCAGCATCTTAGAGAACAATGATCTAGTGAAATGGATAAGAAACTAAGAATGTAAAAAGTAAATTATATGTCACACATTTCATTGATCCCTCACAAGTCTATCAAGAATATTTATGATTTGATGCCTTTTCTAGAAGTACAGAAACTGTGGCTCGGGGAACAGAGGTTGTTAATGGTAATATAAAGATTAGGACATGGCTCCATCGTTTTATTTAAAAATATGTGTTTTTCGAAGCAGCACATATTGTAAAATCAATACCTCTTCTTAGGTAATAAAAGGGTTTGGGAAGAGCAATTATTGTGTAAGATACAAAGTATCCTACCTGTTTGGAGGGAGACTCAGATTATATGTTACACTGTTCTTATTGCATAGATATACTGTTTTTCATGTATAAGACAGTTTAAAATGTGATGATGTAAAATGAAATATAATGTGTAACTGAAGGATTATGTCTTTCTGCAACTTAAATAAAATGGTTACTTAAAAGTAATTATCTAAATTTTAAAGCAAAAAGATTAGATAACTGTTCCTCTTATAAGAGTGGAAAAAATGAAACTGGATTTCTTCAAAGTCAAAACCCAATGTTCCAAGACTAAGTGCACTTAACAGAGTTGCTTGTTGGACTGCTAATGACAAAAATATATAAAGTCAAGAAGAACAGCTTAGTCTTTCATATTAACATAAAGAGAAGAGAAAACAATCATTCAGTCTAGGAAAGATTCAAGGTTCTTCACCGCATGTTAATGAAATTAATAGCTATTCGGGATTAATAGTTTATTCTAGAATTTAATGGCTGCCCAACATTCTTCTGTTGGAAAAAGAACAATAAAAGGCAAATTAAATCTAAATTGTTTTGGTTTCCTAGCTTTGGAGTAGATATAATGTATTGTATTTGAAATATTCTCTTTATTTAAAACAGAAAGGTAGGGGAGCCTGGGTGGCTTAGTGGGTTGAGTGTCCCACTCTTGATTTCCGCCCAGGTCATGATGTCACCTTTTGTGACCCCAAGCTGGGCTCTGTGCTGACAGCACGGAGCCTGCTTGGGATTCTCTCTGTGCCCCACCCCCACTCATGCACCTGTGTGCATGAACTCTCTCTCTCTCTGTCTCTCTCTCTCTGTCTCTCAAAATAAATAAACTTTACCAAAAAAAAGAGAGAAAGGTAAAAATTATCCCAAATTAAACTGTAATATAATTTAGGAAAAGTTAAAGTGACTGTCATATAATTTTTAAAAGGCATAGTATTGCAAATGTAATATTTTTGATATATTTAAGAACAGCATTTCATATGAATCACTTTATGATTATTGTCCCATGCTTGATTGTTAAGAAATCTAAAATTATTTTAGGCATGCACTAAAGTTTAAAAATATTTCTATTTATTTTATATGTATCTAAGGTATGCACCAAAATAATTTAAGAAGTCTGTCTTTTTCGGGGCACCTGGGTGGCTCAGTGGGTTAAGCATCTGACTTCAGCTCAGGTCATGATCTCATGGTTAGTGAATTAGAGCCACAGTGAGTTTGAGCCCCCCATCAGGCTCTCTGCTTTTAGTGTAGAACCTGCTTCGGATCCTCTGTCCCTCTCTCTCTCTCTGCCCCTCCCCTGCTTGCTATCTCTCTCTCTCTCTTTCTCACTTTCTCTCTCAAAAATAAACATTAAAAAAAAAGAAATCTTTTTCTTGTTGCCTTTCTTTATAAATGATTGCATAAAAGCACATATAATAATAAAATTACTTATTCCCAGATGTGAGTAGAATTTCAAGTATGTATTTGTGTTTTGTTTTGTTTTAAAGTTTCATCTATTTTGAGAGAGAGAGAGAGAGAGAGAGAGAGAGAGAGAGACATTTACTGTAAGAAATAAGTTCATGCAATTATGGAGGCTGTCATATCCCAAGATCTGCAGTTGGAAAGCTGGGGACCCAGGAGAGCTGATGGTGCAGTTCTAGTCTGAAAGCCTGTGGGCTCAAGACTCAGAAAGAGCTGAAGGTGTAGCCTGAATATGAAAACAGGAAAAAACTTATGTCCCAGCTTGAAGACAGTCAGTTGGGCGTGGTACACTGTTCTGTTCAGTCTTTTTGTCCTATTCAGATGCTGAAATGATCTGACGGGGCCCCATCCTCCTTAGGGAGGGCAATCTGCTTCATTCACTGTACTTTGGCCGATGTTAATCTCAACCAGAAATACTCTTACAGACACACCCTCAAAAATGTTTGAACAAATATCTGGGCATCCTGGCAGATGAAATTAATCATCGTGTATTTCATAACATTTGGAGGAAAAAAAATCCAACCAGATTGCATTAGTCATTTAGGATCTCTGTAACAAGAATACCATATACTGGATGACTTAGATGAGAAGCATTTGTGTCTCACAATTCTGGAGGCTGCGAAGCATAGGTGAAGGCACTGGCAGGTCTTCTGTGTGGAGACAGGCACCTTCTTGTATCTTCATATGGGAAAGACGGGGGTGAGAGAAATCTGATCTCTTTTCCTTCTTCTGAAGGCATTAATCCCATTCAGGAGGCCCTCACTCTCAAGTCCTTATTACCTCCTAAAGGATTCATCTCCAAATACCATCCGATTGGGGATTAATCTTCAACATGTGAATTTTGGGGTGGGGAAGAAGAAAGACATACAGTCCATAACACAGATCAAAATAAACTTTATGAGACTGATACAAAATGAACACACTTATCTACACTTGAAGTATAGTAAACAAAACAAACAATAAATATGTATATTTATAATTATATATAAATGTGTATATCATTATAAGTTTATATTTATTTATATTTATATATAATTATTTGATGTGGATAATACTGAAAATAAATGAATATATATAATTTTTTCTAGTGATTGACATTATACCAATTGAGTGAACATTTGGAATACAATTAAACTATACAGTTTTTTACATATTATTACAAAATGTGTAGATGGACCAAATATTTACATATAAGAAATAAAACCATAATAGTATTATAATAAAATAAATTAGACAACATTAGGTCTGGGTGAAGGAAGCCTGTCTAAACACGGTTTTAATATTTGAAATCATAGACATGATGGTCACTAGATCGTACACATTTAATGTGCTATTAACAAACAATAAACATAAATATAATTTTAAAAGGAAAATTTTGTTATGTCTATGATGAAGCAGTAATCTGCTCTCTAGTCAGGTTTCTAGCAAAAACTGAAGAAAAAATAATCCTAATAAGAAAACGAACAGCCTGATTAAAAAGAAAGTTGGACAGGGCGCCTGAGTGTCTTAGTCCCTTAAGTGTGCAACTCTTGATTTAGGCTCAGGTCACGATCTCACGGTCATGGGATCTAGCCCTACATTGGGCTCTGCACTGGGCATAGAGTCTGCTTTGGATTTTCTCTCTCCTTCTCTGTCTGTCTGTTCCCCATTTCTGCTCTCTCTCTCTCAGAATAAATGAATAAACATTGAAGAAACATCTGGAGACTTTGATACCTCCATAAAGAAGATATACAAATGGCAAATAAGCACATGAAAAAATACTCCTCATCCTACGTCATCAGGCAAATGCAAATTAAAACACCAATGAGATACTACTACCCGCCCATTAGAAGGCCCAAATCCAGAATGCTGAAAACACTAAATGTTACTGAGGATATGGAGTAACACGAACCTCATTCATTGCCTATGATAATGTAAAATGATACAGACACTTTGAAAAATAGTTTGGCTATTTCTTACAAAACTGAACATAGTTTTACCAAGCAATCCAGCAGCCTCACCCCTTGGTGTTTATTAAAAGAAACGGAAAACTCATGCCCACACAAAACCTTTGCACAGATGTTTGTAGCAACTTTATTCATAATTTTCAAAACCCAGAAGCAACCAAAATGTCCTTCAGTAAGCAAATGGATGAACTGGTTGATCCAGACAATGGGATATTCTTCTGCAATAAAAATAAATGAGCCAACAAGCCAGGAAAAGACACGGAGGAAATGGAAATGCGGATTATTATATGAAATTAGCCAATCTGAAAAGTCTACATATGGTATGATTTCTACAATATAGCATTTGGGAAATGCCAAACTATGGAAACAATAAAAAGATAAGTGGTTTCTCAAGGTTGGGAAAGAGGAATGAATAAGCAGAACACAAGATTTTTAGGGTACTGAAAATACTCTATATGAAATCATAACAGTGGATACATGACATTATACATTTGTCCAAATTTCAAAGAATGCATAACACCAAGCGTGAACCCTAAAGTGAACTATGGACTTTGGATGATTTTAATGTGTCAATGTAGTTTCATCAGTTTTAATAAAAGAAACACTGTGGTAAGGGATGTTGGTAATGAGGGAGGCTGTACATGTGCAGGGGCAGAGGGCCCATGGGAAATCTCTGTACTTTCCTCATAACGTTATTATAACCCAAAACTACACTTAACAAAGTTTAAAAACCAAAATAACCCAATATAAAAATGGAATGGCATCAAGCCATAAGAGGAAAAACAAAAACAACTTCATAGGCTATAGGCACTTTAAAAATAACATGATAAAAGAGGTTTTAGAAACAAAGTTGCTCCTATTGGGGTGCCTGGGTGGCTCAGTTAGTTAAGGTCTGACTCCTGATTTCTGCTCAGGTTATGATTTCACCATTCTTGAGATGGAGCCCCGCACTGGGCTCCATTTTCTAAAGAGAAATGTAACTATACGTGTCATTAGATATGAAAATGCACCTTCTAATATATATGTATATGCTGTAGAAACTGCATATACATAATTCTGGAGATTCATATAGAAAAGTATTTAAAATATCAAGAGTCCCAAACTACTCAGACAAACAGGGAACATAATTTAATAAGAAATTAGAATATTATTTCTCCAGCATATCTTTTTTACTTTTTCAACTTTCAATAAATTGGACAAGACTATAAAAGATCAGCTACTTTTAATAATTGAAAATTAGAGACCTATAAGTATCCTGTAATTTGCTTTAATTAAGTAAATTCTGATCTATCTTTTTTTATCCATAATGTAGAGTACTCCTATGTCTCTCCATATGGTCATCACTATGCATGGCTCTATGTGTTATATGTCCTCTGTAATTCTTTCAGCTTCATATTATGTGATTTTCCATCTCACTCCCAAATTTTTCCATTCTTGCCTGCCTAAATTTCTCTTAAATTCTAAACTTTTCCCAGAATCTGGGGCATAACATTGCTGTTACCTTTTCTTAGAAAATTCTTTAATTCCTTCTCCTCTGGCTAAAACTTCTTGATCACTTAGAAATGTTCAAATGTTCAACCATAATGAATGGTTATAGTAGCTTTTCCTAATGGAGAGATATATTTAATTAGTTATTAAAATCTCTGGTACTTGAAATACTCATTATATATTCAAGTATAATTGGATAATGAAAGACATTTGTTTCACATTATATATTTATAGCAGTTAGAGTTCAATTCCTAATGTCAAGGACCATAGAAACTACGTATGCATAACTAGGAACATAATTCAATACAGAAGAAATTGATAATATGATGGTTTGCAAAATTGGATGGTCAGCCTGACTTTCTTGGAAGCTAAAAATTATTATATTATTTGAGCTATCAAGTACTGTATTTGAGGTGAATATCTCTAGCAAAATCTGTATGACCTTTGAAACTTAATATCATTTAATCATTATCCTCACCTACAGTAGGCCAATATTGGCCCCCTATATTGAAACATTTTTAACTAGCTCAGAATATCTCCTTTTGTGCATGGGAGTGCTAGGAGGTGGAAGAGGGAAGGCTGGCTTACTTAACCTATTTTTAACTATAATTAAATATATTTATATTCTTACTCTGATTTACCTGTTGATATAAGCTGCTTCAAATCCTGTTAAGTTTTAAAAATTATTAACTATAGTCTATTAACATCCCTATAATTATTTCCATTTTTTTAAAAAAAATGGATTCAAAACTCCAGTATTTCATCCCAAACTAAAAGCCTTGTCTTTAGAGGCTGATGCAAAGACCAATTAATGGCTTCTTCTATTTGAATCCTGGAGTGAATGAGTAAAGGGAGATTTGGATTCATAGTCTTTGCATAGAACCTGGGTTCTAGGTTCTATGGTTCTAGGTTCTAGGTTTAGAAATTATACCTTCCAGGTGGTTCATCTATTGTATTAGTTCTCTGGGGCTACTTGAACAAAGTCTCACAAACTAGGTGGATTATGCAATCCAGTACCGTAGTCTAGAACACAACATCAAGATCTTTCTAGGGTCAGTAGTTCCTTCTGAAGGGTGCAAGGGAGAATCTGTTCTATGCTCCTATTCTAATTCCTGGTAGCTTTAGGCATTCAGTGCTTTGTAGATAGTATGCTCTCTGTGTATTTGCACCATCTTCCCATGTGTCTGTCTCTGCATATTTCTTGTCCTTATAAGGACACCAAATTGGGTAAGAGCCTAATCACCTCATCTTAACTTGATCACTTGAAAAATCCTTATTTCCAAATAAGGTCATATTAACAGGCACTAAGTGTCAGGACTTCATCACTTTTTGGAAGGAGACACAATTTTTTTTTCCCATAATAGCAATCTATTACAAAGATTTTACTTAGTGATTATTTCCTGTTTCTAAAAAAAAAAGAATTTTTAATATTATCATAACCTAGGAATTTCTGTTAACATGAAACCTCCAATGATCCAGTTATACACTCTAAAGTTATAGGCAGTGATGAAATAATGGCTAAAGAAATTAAGTCTAATTCCACTTGTTTAATATGTGAGTAGGACTAAGGATTTAATTTTGTGAAAACGAGTATGTAGTAATTGTAGAATAGTCTTTTTTTTTTTCAAAGAACACGGTATTTTTTTCCCAATAGTTATACCTCCCCCACACACACACATCCTATGTTGGCCCATTAAAAAAGAGTCTCAAAGGATTTCATTGTATTGAAATCATAAAAAGTGGTATTCCACAACTGATTACCATTGAGTAGCATAAATCAGAAAAGCACATCCATAAAATTGAAGAAGTGCCAAAAACATCTGGTACACACTATCAGAGAGCACAAGTAACTGAAACTTGAAGCAACGAGATTGTGAAGAGAAAATAGACAAATCGCAGGGGGCCAGAATTATACTACTTTTTATGTTGGGGATTTTTTTCTCTAAATCTCAGAGTAAGGCATAAAGGCCTGGCAGAAAGCAGAAGCTTTGAGTTTGAGATATTGTTATGTGGGAGGCAAATTTTTGTTTCTAGAAGTAATAAGGCATTCAAGATGTGAGAAACAGAAATCTTGGAGAAAAATGACCCAGAGAAGTGATCCCAGAATTCTGAGTGCTTTAATACTATAGGTCACTGGTAAATCCTAAAAAGCATAGGGGTAAGAGGCCAAGAAATCAATCAGAAAGAAATTGTTAAGTGACTAAAAGCTAAGACCTTTCAATAGTCTTATGTTGCTGGGGAGACAAAATTGGATTGCAAGATGAGTGAGGAGAAAGGATAGCAATAAACACCCCATACGTTCAGTTGAAGCTTCTAAAGAGCTATGCCCTAAAACAAAATGTGAACCAGATAAAGACCAACCTTACAACACAGGCTCAAAAACTTGAAGTTGTTTATTGAGACCCAGTAATACACCCTTAATCTAACTTTTGGCAAAGAGCAATTCTTCCCTGAAGGAAAATAAAACTATCTAGAACTGTTCGAATTTTTCATATACACGGTGTAATATGCAATAAAATCTGCCTAGTGTTAACATAAGACCAAAATTGAAAGACTAAATACCAGGAAGAAAACCTCACAAATGAAAACGATCCACAGGTGACCCAGAAAACTAAGTCATTGGGCATGAAATTGAAAACAAATCTGATTAGTACATTTAAATAAGATCAAAACAATGAATAGCAAGATAAGAAATTACACCACATAGGGGTGGCTGGGTAGCTCAGTTGGTTAAGCATCTGACTTCGGCTCAGGTCATGATCTCATGGCTCATGAGTTTGAGCCTTGCATCGGGCTGACGGCTTGGGGCCTGGAGCCTGCTTCATATCCTGTCTCTCTCTCTCTCTCTCTCTCTCTCTCTCTCTCTCTCTCTCTCTCTCTCCCTCTCTCTCTCTCTGCCACTACCCACTCATGCTCTCTCTAAAAATAAATAAAATGTTTAAAAAAATAAATCACACCAGGTAAACTTAAAGCTACATCTGCTACCTGACCATTTGGGGCGACGCCTGCTTCTAGATCAGCAGAGAGAGAATAATTGGCTCTAATCACTATGGTCAGCTTTTATGCAAAGGGAGCAGAGAGGAATATACTGCAGCTCATTAAAGCAATGCTTGTTTTTTCCCATGCCTGACATTATTTGTAAATGAATAAGTAAAAATAAAAGTCCAATGAGAATATGATAAACAGGCTATCAGATATGAAGTTTTAAGTCAACCAAGATGGCAAGTCAATTTCAACAGTGAGAAATGTTAAATAAATGGGAAATGAAACTGCACTGGAGAGTAGAAAATGGTGTGTATGATGATCAGTTATGGCCCCACAACCAACTGCAGCAACAGGACCTAAGGTTTCTCCCATTAACCCTCCTCTGTTAATTTTCCCAAAAGTTATAATTAAATGGAATTTTAGTGAGGCTTAGCCTAGAAGAGTAAAAAGTTGGAAGAAGCAATTGAATCTGCATGGTCCAAGGAGTTAGACTTTGTTGGGTACAATCATCCAGAGTGTCCTTTGCCAAATGGCATAGCCATTCCTCAATTTCAGGCACTGTTGGCTAATGAAATTTTCAGCTGGTGCCTTCTCCATAAAATTAGTACAGTGTTTTCCTTCGTGGTGCAGTGTATACTCCAAAACTTCCCTATGGTATCAGACTGAAGTTTGTTCAGCCAAGATCACATTCTTGCCTAAATAAGTACTCTGGTCTCTTTCTGAGAGAATCCCCCCTGCCCAAAATCTATTGGCTCCAGTGCTCAGGAATCTGACATAACACCAAACCCACTTGCTCCACTGCCCCAGGATAACCTTGACACAAAATTCGGACAAAGATATTGCAAAAAACAATATTATAAACTGACATCTCTCAAGGATATAGCTAACAAGGTGGTTTAGTCAGTTAAGTGTTTGACTCTTGATCACTTGGATGGCTCATGTCGTGATCGCACGGTTCCTGGGTTTGAGCCCTGCCTCGGGTTCTGCCCTGTCAGCACGGAGCCTTCTTGAAACTCTCTTTCCCTCTCTCTCTGCCCCTACACAACTTGTGTTCTCTCTCTCTGTCTCTCAAAATAAATAGATAAAATAAAATAAATAAGTAAATAAAAGAATAAAGGCAACAACATATTATAAACAAGTCAATCCATTTTACTTACATATAAACAGATACATCAATTTACACTAGAAATTTAATATTTGGCATTCATAAAATGCATTTTACTGTATCAGTAGAATAAATAGGACAACTATGAGCATCTAAACATTTAGAAAAATCAACTTTTCTATTGATTAAACATTAATTCTATTAATTAAATTAATTAAACATTAATTAATTAAACATTAATTCTATCCAACAACTTTTGTCAATATTCTTAGTGAAATAAGACAAACAAAGTAAAGTGGTAAGATTTGGGAATGGAGACAAAATTGTGGTAATCGTCACATTATATATATATATATATATATATATATATATATATATCTCAAAAGCACCTGCAGATTAAATAAGAGTTAAGTGTATTTACAAAGTTGTTTGGATACAAATCCAATAAAAAATTATTAATCTCAGTAATACTAGAGGTGGAGAAATAGATTTTTAAACTCATTGAAACCATTTATAAAGGCATCAAAATACTAAACACTTAAGAATAAATCTAATGAAAGATATGCAAGACTTCTACAATAAACATATCAAACATTCTGAGATTATTTAAAGAAATCTATTCAATTTAGAGACATAAGATGTTCATGAAGTGGAAAATTTAGCTTTTTAAATACATCAATTTTTAATATACTACCATTCACAACAGCATCAAAAACAACAAAGGCCTTAGAAATAAATTTAACCAAGGAGGTGAAAAATCTGTACACTGAAATCTATCGGACATTTTCTTTTTTTTTTTTTAATGTTTATTTATTTTTGAGACAGAGAGAAACAGAGCATGAACGGGGGAGGGGCAGAGAGAGAGGGAGACACAGAATCGGAAGCAGGCTCCAGGCTCTGAGCCATCAGCCCAGAGCCCAACGCGGGGCTCGAACTCACGGACCACGAGATCGTGACCTGAGCTGAAGTCGGACGCTTAACCGACTGAGCCACCTAGGCGCCCCAATAGGACATTTTCTTTTAAGAAACTGGAAAAGATACAAATAAATGGAAAGAAATCCAGTGTCCGTGGATCAGAAGAATTAATATTGTTAAAATGCCCATACCATCCAAAGCCATCTATACATTCAATGCCATGCCTATCAAGATTCAGTAGCATTTTTCACAGAAATAGAAAAAACAATACTAAAATTCCTAGAGAACCTTAAATGACCCTGAATAGCCAAAGCAGTATTGAGATAGAAAAACAAAACAAAGCTGGAGGTATCACACTTCCTAATTTCAAACTATATTACAAAGCTATAGTTATCAATACAGTATGGTAGTGGCATAAAAAGACACATGGACCAATAGAATAGAATTGACAGCCCAGAAATAAACCTCTACATATATTGTCAACTAACATTTGACAAAATTGTCAACAATATTCAATCGGGAATAGTCTCTTCAACAAATGCTATTTGGAAAACTGTATATTCAAATGCAAGAGAGGGAAATTGAAATTGAACCCCTGATTTATAGCACTCAAAAAATTAATTGAAAATGGATTAAAGAGAAAAATCTAAAATTCCTAGGAGAAAACATATTTTAAAAAGTTCGCCCAAAATTACACAATGCACTTGCTACAGAAGTATTTCAGCTCTGTTCACGAAGTGCTACACTTACCAAGACGCTTTCTGAATGATATTTTTCTTTTTCCCTCCTGTGGATGGATTCAATCATATAGGATTAAAAGCATTGCCAATCATTTCCTGGAACTTGTAAAAGCGATCGTATCAGAATCGGCACTAACGTTGACAGGTACAATGACTCTTACCAATGAAAACATAGGTTAGCATAAACTGAAAGAATATAATCAAGAAAATTGACTTATATGTGTAGATTTCTGCGTGATTTGATAAGCGAAAATTTAAAAATAAATTCAATTTCTCCTGACGTCTCATGGATAATTTCTCACATGTTAAGGTAAGTATGCCATTAAAATAATGGTACTAAGTGATGCTGTCTTTCATAGATATATAGTTACAATATTGTAAAATAAGTTACAGTTGAAAGCTTTGTGTGACAATGCATTTAGCCATAAATCTGGTCACACTTGACTGAATTTTTTCAGAGTGTTTGGCAAGCAATTGTTTTCTGCAGTAAACATCCTGACTGATTTTAGTGGCCTTTTGAGTATGGATCCCCATCTCATTTTATTTCTGTGATAAAATGTCAGCAAAAAATGTATGTATTCTTTAATAGCCTCTAGAGAAAGTTAAACCTAAATCAGAAAATAACAACCATGATGATAAAAAGCATATGTTTTGGTATTTGGGGTGCAATCATATGTAGTTGCTGAGGACACATTTTGTATTGAGGATTCTAATATTTATGAGTAAGTAATACATATCTCTAGGTGAATATTTAGGATGATAAAAAAAATCTGTTAAATGAATTGTTCTTTCATCTACTGGCAATAATGGGTCTTCTCTGGAAAGATAGTTTGTTATGTCAGAGAAAAGTTTTTCCTGTGATTTATAGCAGTATTTATAAGAGTAAGGCTAGTATAAATGAAAATGTACATTCTTAACTTCTTGTTTCTGGTAGTGTGCCTACAAAGTTGCACATAAGCAAAAGCATGTACTTGATTGAAATAAACAATTCTAAAAAGAAAGTTTGAAAAAGCCGAGTTGATTGATATGAGAACTGAAACCTAATAGGCATTTCCAAAGCAAAACTAAATTGTTACTATTGGTGATTAATGCATCCTCCAGTGAAAATTTAGAGCAAGATATACTGATCATTTTATAGCCACCTCTAAAATGTGATTTCTCAATTCTAGGGATTGGAATTCTACAACTAAATAAACACAAAGGAGTGTGGATTTCTCATTAAGGTGTCGATTATTTATCTCTTTAATGTAGATTTAATTTAACTTATATCCATCACTCACATTATAACAAATTAATTTATTATAATCTTAAACTCTCATATCAGTAATTAATTTTTAACATGGACAAATGAAAAATGACAGATGAGTAAATCTAGTAGCATAAATGAAAAATATAGTGAGAACACAAATGGGAGAAATAAGTGTTATCATAGAGAGTCAAGGAAGTTTTGCATGGACAAATAGGAAACAGAAATACAACAAAATCAAATATTTGATAATTAAAGTAAAGTTTCCAAAACTAAATTAAAAAAAAAACTTAAAAATACAGTTTAGGATATCATTCTGAATATTAAATATATGAAGAGGAAATATTAGAGAGAGAAGATAAGTCTAATCCAGAAGGTTTCCATATCTGAAGAATGAATTCAAATTATTTTAAATGCTTTTAGTCAAAAAACATCTGTATTTTCTTTTTTTTTAAGTTTATTTATTTTTGAGAGAGAGAGAGAGAGAGAGAGCGTGCGAGCAGGGGAGGGACAGAAAGAGAGAGGAAAAGAGAGAGAATCCCAAACAGTCTCTGCACGGTCAACGCAGAGCCCGATGTGGGGCTTGAACCCATGAACTGTGTGATCCTGCGATCAGGCATTTAACCAACTTGACCCACCCAGGCACTCCAAACATTTGCATTGTCTGAAATAAAATATGATATGGTTTGTATTTTAGCATTTTTTTCAAATATTTTGTATCTGTTTTATATTTTAGATTGCATGTTAGAAAGCTTCTGTTAAAGTCATATTTAAAGTAGTGTGTTAAAATGTAAGCTTTATCTAAAATGTAAGCTTTATCACATAGCTATTGCTGTGTAACAGTTCACTTCTAATTTGGTAGCTTAAAACAAAACACCATTATTTTAGTTCATGATTGTGCCAGTCAGCAATAAAGGTTAAACAAGCCAGTTGTCTATTCAGATTTCAGCAGAACTCCTGTGTGCCAGCTGTGGCTCAGCTAAGAGACTCGACCTCTGAAGATCGGCTGAGCCATGTTAGTTCTCGTCCACAAGTTGTCTTCAAACCGCCAGCTGTGGGTACTGGTGCAGTTCCAAGCACGAATGGAAGAACGTTGAATTCCATTGACCAAAGTAGGACACAAGGCAACTTACATACAGCGATAGTGAAATAAATTGAAATAAACTCCTGGTAGGAGGAGCTTAAAGCAGCTTTGCAAATGCTTAGGATAAAGGGAAGAATGAAGAATTGTGGCCATTTTTGCACGGCAGCTGGGTGGCTCAGTTGGTTAAGCTTCTGAGTTTGGCTCAGGTCTTGGTCTACTGGTTCATGGGTTTGGGCCCCGCATCGGGCTCTGTGCTGACACCTCAGAACCTGGAGGCTGCTTTAGATTCTGTGTCTCCCTTTCCCTCTGCCCTTTCCCTGCTCATTCTCTCTCTCTCTCTCTGTCTCTCTCAAAAATAAATAAAAACATTAAAAAATAAGAATTGTGGCAAGTTTTGCAATATGTTCTCATCCAATTAAGATTCCATTTTTGTCATGTTACTGACATCTTTAAATATTAGACATTTAAATTTTTTGAAATGTTTATTTATTATTGAGAGACAGAGAGAGACAGAGCATGAGCATGGGAGGGGCAGAGAGAGAGGGAGACACAGAATCCAGAGCAGGCTCCAGGCTCTGAGCTGTCAGCACAGAGCCTGATGTGGGGCTCAAACTCACAAACCATGAGATCATGACCTGAGCCGAAGTCAGACGCTTAACCAGCTGAGCCACCCAAGCACCCCTAAAAATTAGACATTTAAAATATAGCTTTATAAAAGTGTAAGAGTGCCAGACTATTTAGTTTTATGTGTCTCCAAGTTGAAGACTACCCTCTTCCAACTGAATTAAATATGACCTATTTTCTTTCACAACTATGTAGGTTTGATGCCTATGTTTATGTGTGTACATGTGGATGTTTCATAGCCATATAATAGCACAGCTATAATTATTAGTGATATAACACATAGTGATACAACTACATATCCTCCAGAATTTAGGTCCTGTTATCCTTCATAAATCTCTCTCTACCAAGTTTTTGGCATTGTTTTTCCAAGTGAACATTATAACTGTGTTTTGCCTGAAATATTAATCCCTATTAAGCTTTTTAAATAAAATAATGAATGCAGTTTAGTTACTTTAATTTCTAACATGAGCCAAAATAACAAGAAACATATAAAATAATTTTTTAAAAATTTTGCAAGAGACAAGACTGGTTAGTAGCTAAACGCCAATGCACATGAAGAGAGACAGGTTCAGTTACTTTGATATTCATGGCCCAAAACATAGTTTCTGAATTCTTTACCAAGTTGCAAAATCGTGCTAAATAAATAAAACTAATTGTGACAGACTTTTAGTTCATTCAGTGTGTCTGAATAAACCTGCTGTTATGTAGACATGGCCTTCAGCCATGGAGATATTATTTTTTTTTCTTTTCTCTTAAGAAGCAAATAATGAGCAAGGAAATAAATTTTCACAAGGTTAAAAAAATGGGAAAGACAATGTTAACTTTCATCTGATCACATAGAAATTAAATCACTAGTATTATGCCTCCATTTTCCAAATGTGCACTTCACATACATAAACTCTGAAGCAAAATATATGAAACTTCTGGATTAAAGAAAATCCAATCTATGTAATGAAGGAACAGTAACTCTTAAATTTTAATTGGGTTATAAAAGTAATCATCCCACTCTATAAAAGCTGTTATCCTTATTACAAGCACACATTAATATCCCATATATGGTTAATTATGTCCACTCTCTTTTATCCCTATTTTCAAAATGAAACACAAATTGAGAAAAAATGCATTAGGTACATAAAATTACACAGTTTGCAATTTCTGTTTTATTTAATTACCAACAACATGCATCTAATAAAATTTATTTGTTCTACATTGCTAATAAATGTCATAAATAATTCCTTTCTAACTGCTGGACTGAGAAGTTCACTTACATTTCTAAATGAAGAAATGCCTTAAAATAAAACATTGGAAAAATTATGATACTAAAACAAGTGAAAAGGACGATGATTTTAACTGTTTTGTGATTAATTGTGAATCTAAGTTTAAGAATATTATCGCTAAATAGTGGACTTGGCTTATTTCCCTTCCAAGTGCCAACGCATTTGCCATTCGATAATCCCATAAAATAATAATGTGAACCGATGTATGCACATGATGGCCTGAGAGACAAACAGTTAACCTCTGCAGATCAAGGTATTAAGAATTTTTGTTGTTCATTGAACTCTTGTGGTAAGGGTGAACAATAAAAACCCGGCAGCCCTACTTGGCACCTTTAGTCATCAAAAGCTCCTTTCTGCTACTTCTATTGTTTTGTCTATGGAGAATTACACTTCAGTTTCCTGTATCCATTCACGCAAATACGGACAGTGCTGTTTTATTTGCCCACTACAAGTTACCGAGCTCTCTGTCTCAAAAAGAATGTGTCATTTTTGGCGGGGATGGAATAAAGGCTATCAACAATGCTGCAAAAAGCTGTTGGTAACCATTCCAGATTTTTGCCTTATTGATTGCCTTGCATTAATTTTTTATATTGGGTTTCTGTTTTCAATTTCATTGAGTTCTGTTCTGGTGTTGCTCTTTTGTTTGTTTGTTTTTTTAATTAAATGTTTATTTATTTTGGAGAGAAAGAATGTAAGTGGAGGAGGGACAGAGACAGGGGACAGAGGATCAAAATCAGGCTCTGTGCTGACATCAGTGAACCTGATATGGGGCTTAAACTTGTAAACCACAAGATAGTGACCTGAGCCAAAGTCAGATGCTTAACCAACAGAACCACCCATGCATCCCTCTGTTCTGATGTTTATTATTTCTTCCTTCCATTTGCTTTGGGTTTATTTTGTTCTCCTTATTCTCATTTCTTAAGGTAGAAAATTATTGATTTAAGATATTCACCCTTTTCTAGTATAAGCCTTTAGTGCTATACATTACCCTTTCAGCCCTACCTTAGGTCGTACAATATTTTTTAAATTTTTTATTTCCATCTTCCTGCAGCTCCATTTCCTCTTTGTCTCCCTCCCCCCATTATATAGAAGTATGTCGTTAATCTCCAGAGTTTCAAAGATTTTCCTTCTGTTTTTATTTATAGTTTGATTCTATTTTAGTCAGAAAATAAAAACTCTGCATGATTTCAACTCTTTAATTCTGTTAAGGTTTGTTTTAGGTCCCAGTATATAGTTGATCAACGTTCCATGGGTGTTTGAAAAGTGGATACTCTATCATTGTTGAAATTTTTATGTTTTTATTGTGGAGTGTTTTATAAATGGCAATTTAATTCTGTTGACAGTATGATTCAGTTCTTCTACATTCCTGCTGATGCTCTGCCTAGCAGTTCTATGAAATGTGCTGAGAGAGGAGTGTTGATGTCCCCAACTAGAATGGTGGATTTGTCTATTTCTTCTTTTAGCTCTACTATTTTTTCCTTAATGTTTTTTTTTTTTTAGCTCTGTTCTTTGGTTCTTTTATACATTTAGCGTTTTTACATCATTATGGTGGATTTTTCATTTTATAATTACAAATTGCCTCTTTGTCTCTTGTAATTTTCTTTGTTCTACAATCTTTTTAATCAGATATTTACATGATCATTCTTGCTTATATTTAAAATTAATGTAGCTATGGTATATCATTTTCTTCTCTTTTATGGTTAATCTGTCTATATTGTTGGATTTGAATTAATTTCCTGATAAGAAGCATATACTTGGAACATTTTTTCCCACTTAACCTCTGTCTTTTATCTAGTGTATTTAAATGATTATATTGAAAGTACTAATTAATATGTTGGTACATAAGTCTGCCGTTTTATTATTCTTTCTGTTTGCTCTACTTCTAATTCCCCTGCTTCTTTTTTTATTTTTATTTTTTCTATCTTCCTGTGAAGAACTTACATTTTTATTTAAACTTCTACCTTGATGTATTTAAACTTTTATGTTGTTATTTTCATATTAATATATTGCTTTGCAACATTTTCTAGTGGTTGCATTAACTATTAGAGCCTACAGGTATAACTTATGGTATATTAAATTGTACTTCAAAAAATAAAGTAAAAATTTACCTCATGTACAGTGTAGAAATCTTACTTGTATCATGTATTTTTCTCACCTATTAAATATAAATATGAAGATGCTTCCCTTATGGGTACTTGTTGTGGCAGTATCCTTAATCATTTGAGGGAGATGTAAAGTCCATTCTAGACTAGGTGTTTATTAGGTCAGGATCCCCATTGTACCTTCCCCAGCTACTCCCATGTCTCAGCATAGACAGGAGGTGTTTCAGACCTGGAAGGGAAGGATAATTGTTCCCCTGCTGACTTTTGTAAGTGGAGTTTGTGATTGATCCCCCTTGCCAGGGATGTCAGACTTACTGTGAGAAAGAACCATGTTTGCTTTGAAGGGAAATAAGCCTACCTGGCTTCCTTCTGCTACTGACTTGGAGATGGAAAATCCCAGTTCTGGCTCACCTTTTCTGTTGGGGAGAAAGGGAACTTAAGATTCCCTACTGCTTTGATTTTCCTCCTGTAGTGCCGTCTCACACCAGTTCTCCTTCCCCGTACCTTAGGTTCTCCTTTGGTTGTCTCTCACATTATTTTAAGAGTTTATGGTTTACTTAGTAGGGAAGAGGAGGAAGAAATTGGTCTATACCTTCTTGTCCAGAAGTTTCTTTAATGCCTTTATAAGGTTTCAAGGCTTTATTTTTTTAAGTTTTATTTATTTATTTTGAGAGAGAGAGGGAGAGAGCACGAGAGCAAGGGGAGAGGCAAAGAGAGAGTAGAGAGAGAATCCCAAGCCGTCTCTATGCTGTCAGAACAGAGATCACCTTGGGGGGCTAAATCTCAGGAACCATGAGAACATGACCTGAGCCAAAACCATGAGTCTGACACTTAACAGAGTGAGCCATCCAGGCACCCCATGAGCCCTTTTCTATAACATCTTCCTGTTTTGAGAACTTACTTCAGCTACTCTTAAGATTATATTTACTAGCAATACATTCTCTTAGTTTTTCTTGTCTCAGAATGTCTTTTTTCCCTTTAATTCCCAAAATATACTTTAGCCAGGTATAGAATAGATAATTGCTACATTTAACTCACTTCCAAGTTGATTTTTGTTTTGTTTTGTTTTGTTTTGTTTTTCATTCCACTGGTGATTTTTCTGGGTCTTGGTATGAATAGTGATTTTCAATTATATTCAGGATATTTTGATATTCTATATAAAACTATGGATCTTTTTTTTTTTTCTCTTGAAGCTGGTAATGCTGTTAAGTTGTAGTACTAAGGCTGCTCAGGTGTTCATGTTCAACTTCCCACTGGACCCCACCAACACTATCCTGGAAAAAAACTGAGCACTGATTCATACCATCTTGCTACCTCCAAGTGGGAGAGTATGCTTACTTCTCTGCTAGCCTCACAAACTTGAGAGAAAGGGGAACCATAGGACTGATACATACTACCTTCTCTCTGCGTGATAGGGGTATAAGCTTAGCTCCTCATGGTTTGCACTGAGACTTAGAAAGGAAGAAGCTAAGTGCCAATCAGTCCTTCCTTGTACCACCTTATTCTATCTTCTTCATTGAAGGCCCATGGTGGAGGCTCAGCTCCCCACTGGGCCTTACCATTCTAAAGTGGAGATACCGAAATGCCCAGTAGTCCCAGCTCACACTGCCTCATTCAGTGTCACTGCCACCCTGTGGGTGTTGAGGCTCCCCTACTCACTGGGCCCTATGGGTCCCAAGTGCGTGTAGTCCCAGGATGCTAATTAGCTTAGACTCTCCCTGCTTTGTTTAATCTTCCTGACTTTAGGTAGTGATGTGGAAAAGTATAATTCAGAGTGGTTACTAGCTCCTTGTGGTGCCCTGTTAAGTTTCCTTACTGCCAGGTGGGAGTAGAGGCTTATCTTACCACCAAATCTCACTGAAACTACCCTGGCTGAGAAACTGGGAGCACTACCTGTTTCCCTAAGACAGGAAATGGTATACCAGCTTCTCTCTCAGACCTACCAATGCTACCTCAGTGAAAGAATCAGAACATACCTATTTCCATGAGCCAAGGATAGGTGATAAATTCTTTGCTGGACTCCACCAAAACTACCAAGTCGGGTAGTCCAGAGTTCCACTGCCCGATTCTGTGGATCAAGGTGCAGGGTGAAGTGGGAGGTCAGTTCTTTGGTTAACCTCTTGGAACCCACAGTGATGGTAGTGTGCTATATGTAGTAAATAGCAAGTCCTTCCAGAGATATCCTTATCCTAATCTACAAATATGTTACCTCACATGGCAAAGGGAATTTTGCCAATGTTATTAAAATTATAGGCTTACAATGGAGAGATATCTCAGATTATATGGGGGTTGGGAGGTAGAGTCCAATATCACAAAACTTTTAAAAATAGAAAATTTTCTCTGGGTAGGGTGAGAGAGATGCCACAGAAGATGAGAAAGAGAAATGTTGCAAATACAGTAATCAGATTTATTCCACTTGAGATAATTTGATATGCCATTGCTGCCTCTGAGATGTAGGGGAATATATTTAAGAACCGTAAAGAAATATCTACAGATATCCCTGAGGTTCTTAATCTTTTTTGTTTTGTTGTTTTTTTTTTGATAAATATCTATTAAATACTTTTGCCCATTTGTAAATTACCTTTTTTGTCTTTTAATTGTTGAGTTTTAAGAATTTTTTAATGTTTACTTTTGAAAGAGAGCGAGAAGAATGTGTGTGCTTGCGCGTGCACACAATTTGGGGAAGGGTAGAGAGGGACAGAGGATCCAAAGTAGGCTGTGCACTGACAGCAACAAGGCCCATATGGGGCTCAAACTCATGAACTGCTAGATCATGACCTGGGCCAAAGTCAAATGCTCAACTGACTGAGCCACCCAAGTGCCCCTAAAAATTCTTTACAGGAGCGCCTGGAAGTCTCAGTCTATTAAGAGTCCAACTCTTGAAGTTGGCTTAGGTCACGATCTTACCGTTTGTGAATTTGAGCCCCTCATCGGGGTCTGTGCTGACAGAGCAGGGCCGGCTTGGGTTTCTCTGTCTCCATCTCCTTGTACCTCCCTGTTCGCTCTCTTCCTCTCACTCTCTCCCTCAGAAATAAATATTAAAAAAAAAAAAAAGAATTCCTTAGATAGTCTAGATACATATCTCATATCAGATAAATGATATAAAATGTTTTCTCCCATTATCTGCATATCTCTTCATAATTGTGTTTTTTAAAGTAAAAATATTTCCTTTGATGAAGTCTAATTTACTAAGGCTTATTTCATGAACTATCAAATGTTTTTTCTAGAAAATATTCCAGATTCATTTCAGAAAAAACTATTTTGTGATGTCATTTGTTGGAGTGTTCTATAGATGTGTTAGGTATAGTTAGTTTACAGTGTTAAGTCTTAGGCTATTTTATGATCTTGTGCTCAGTTGTTCCATTCATTATTCAAAGTAGGTCATTAGTCTGCAACAATTTTTGTTGACTTACCTATTTTTCCTTTCAACTATTTTGTTTTTACATCACGTATGTTGGGGTTCTTTTTAGCTACATATTTATTGATATGTTGATCATTATTATGCTTTTTTAAAAGGCTTCTGACTTTATTATAACAAAAAATCCCTTTTGTCTCTAGTAACAGTTTTTTCTTTTAAAATTTATGTTACCTTATATCAATATATCCATTCCATTTTTCATTGTTTACTATTTGAATGGCATATATGTTTCCATTATTTTCCTTTTAACCTATTTGTGCTTTAAATCTGAAGTGTGTCTTTCAGAGACAGCAAAAAACTGGTCATATTTTAAAAATTCTACTCTGTAAATCTATGCTTTCTAGCTAAAGTTTTAAGCCCTTTGCATTTGATACAATTATGGATGAGCTATGATTTGTGTTTGACATCATGCTATTTATCATATGTCTAATTTTTTTTTGCTCCATTCTTCCATTACTGACTTACTTTGTGCCCAAAAGATATTTTCCACTGGACTATTTCAATCTCCTCAATGATTCTTTAACTATACTTTGTTTGAGGGGCACCTGCATGGCTCTGTCGGTTATGCGTCCGACTTCCGCTCAGGTCACCATCTGGCGGTCCATGTGTTCGAGCCCCGCGTAGGGCTCTGTGCTGACAGCTCAGAGCCTGGAGCCTGTTTCAGATTCTGTGTCTCCCTCTCTCTCTCTACTCCTTCCCCACTCACACTCTGTCTCTCTCTATCAAAAAAATGAATAAACATTAAAATTTTTAAAAAACAAAACTATATTTTGTTTGAATTATTCTTAGTGCTTCACGAGATGCCTATTAACATTTCATTTAAAATAATCTAATTCACATTACTATGTACTTAATTTCAAGAGTATACAATTGTTTTACCAAGATAACTGCTTTCAAAGCCATTGTTTGTGATTTATTGTCATCCAAATTACATTTTTACACATTTTAACACTGTCGACATAGTTTTACAATTATTGGTTTATGCAAAAAGTTACAAACAAAAATGCATTGTGCTCTATGTGAAATATACTTATGTAGTTATTTTTATCAGTGTACTTTATTTTGTTGTGTGAACTCATGTTACTGTCAAGTGTCTTTTCCTTTCACAGTGAAGGATTCCTTCACAGTGAAGTATTTCTTATAGGTCTGATCTGCTAGCAAAAAAAAAAAAAAATGTTCATATATTTCTACCTCTTTCTGTCTTAATCTGGTACTCACATTGCGCTTATGTTCATACTTTGATTCTGTCCTTCAGATCTCTGAGGCATTTATTCTTTTTTTAATTCTCTTTCTCAAACTGGGTAATATCAATGGCTTATCTTCAGACTCAAATTATTCTTTTTTTTTTAAATCTTTTTTTTTAATTTTTTTTAACGTTTATTTATTTTTGAGACAGAGAGAGACAGAGCATGAACGAGGGAGGGGCAGAGAGAGAAGGAGGCACAGAATCAGAAGCAGGCTCCCAGGCTCTGAGCCGTCAGCCCAGAGCCCGACGTGGGGCTAGAACTCGCGACCGTGAGATCGTGACCTGAGCTGAAGTCAGACGCTTAACCGACTGAGCCACCCAGGCGCCCCTCAAATTATTCTTTATGCCAGCTGAAATCTACTGTGTGCCACTCATGAATTTTACATTTCTGTTTTATTTTTCAACTCTACAGACTTTCTATTTTTTAATTTCAATTTCTTTATTGCCATCCTTCATTTAGTGAAACATTGTTCTCATACTTTCCATTTTGGAAAAAAACATTGCACTGATTATTTTTAACAAACACCTTTGGGGAATGGTTGTTCACACTGGGAAAGTTCTGAGTCAGATCAAATAAAAATAATCCCTGCATTGATCGTTTCTGGGATTTGCCAGACAAATCAAATAATTGCAGTTCTCTAAGAATGTTGCTTTTGAGGAATGCTAATGCCATTTTGCCCCTTCTAGTGGCTGCTAGGCTTCTAGTTTCTACTGTGATTATGAGATTGCTCTTTTTCATATTTTCTGCAGCGCTGGTTAGAGGGGGCTAGCAATGGGGCAAGTTAATATAGTATATTAAGCCATATAGTATACCAATTCTGCCATTTTTATTGACTACTTTCAAGACTGTTGCAAGCCATTGGTTAATTTCCAGAGTTCTGAAATGTTAATTTTGATAATTTTTGAGCGTTTTTGTTGTTTTTATAGAAAAATGGATTTCTGGTGCTACTTACTTTATCATCCTTGCCTACTTGTTCATTGACTTTGCTCTTCTCTCAATGGAAATACATATATTAAGAGTTTTTTCCTACTTTATTTTTTTTAATTCTGTTTTTGAGAGAGGGAGAGGCAGAGAGAGGGGGAATGAATCCCAAGCAGGCTCCACACCCAGCACAGAGCCCAACGTGGGGCTTGATCCCATGACTGCAAGATCATGACATGAGCCAAAATCAAGTGTCAGACACTGGGACACTCAACTGTTTTTAATATGTTGTGGATTGTAACCCTTTGTCAAACCTATGTTTGTACTTTTTTTTTTTCATTCTGTATGCTGCTTTTTCAGTGTGTTGGCTTTGACCTTTGGTACACAGAAATTTAGGTTTAATGTACTTCCATTTCTCTTTCTCTCTCTCTCTCTCTCTCTCTCACTCACTCTTTTTTCTTGTGTTGTCTATGCTTTTGGCGTCATTTCCAGGAAATCATTGCTAAATCCAATGTCATTAAATTTTCTATGTTTTCTTTTAAAGTTTTATAGATTGTTGTATTATGTCTAGGTCTTTAGTCCCTTTTGAGTTATTTGTATGTAGCATAAGGTAAAGAATTCAACTTCATTCTTTTACATGGGATGTTGAGTTTTCCCACCACCACTTGCTGAAGAGATTTTCCTTTCCCCATTGAGTGGTCTTATTTCCTTGTCAGAGATCATTTGACCATTTTTGTGAGGGTTTATTTTATTCTTTTGGATGCTTTTTAAATGTATGTTTGAAAACGTGTTTATTCTACTTTTGCAGCCGATTGGTAATTTGACTGGATGGAAAAAAAGTTTGGAAATAATTAAAGACCTTAAGGCAAAGAAATAGAGAATTTGACGTTGTTTAGATATACTTTAAATGCACTCAAAGGTGCTTCAAGGGGTGACAAAATCTTCGGTCTGAATTCTTAAATTATGTCTTTGACAGAGAAATGGAAAAGGGTGTCAGTTAGAGCAAGGGAGTGGTCAGTGAGATCAGCTAGGTAGTTACTGTTGTAATCCAAGTAAGAGAGGCTGGTGTCCTGAACTAAGATAACAGGAGCGTTGGAAATTTAAGCATTGATTTTTTAAAAGGCTATGGTAATAAATAAGGAATAAAAATGTTTATCAGAAATTGTCCACTTCTTTGTAATATAGTGTAGAAAAATCCAAACAAACTTTAAGACAGACCTGGCTTTGGAAGCTGGCAATCAATTTTCTATGTGACCTTAGACCTTCAAGCCAATCTCTCAAAGGCAAGTTTTCTTATTTGTCTTTCAATATCCAAGCAATATCCCAGTGTTATAGAATGATTAGGAGGAATAAGTAAGTTCAGTCATGCAAGGTGCTTAGAAAAGTACTTGGGACATATTAAAATCTCAATAAATGTTAGTTATGCATATTATACACCATAACCCATAGATTCTGTTACTTTAATGTATACTAAATATTTTCATAAGGTTGGAGATAATTTGTCTGAATCACATTGTAATGCCTTCATATAATACTTACAAATGCATATTGTTATTCTATATACATGAACTATCCTATGAGTAAAGTACAGAATTGAGATCTGATGAATCTATTAGCTGTCATCATTTATAGAACATATCAAAGATTTATCTTTGCAAGGAAAGAGATCAACTACATTTGCTTTATTTATATAAACGTATATTCCTTTAAATCTGAATTAGCTTATTTTCATATACAGCAAAAATACTCCATCAATTATTATACAACAAGGTCTTTATTTACAAACTTCTAGCCAAATGCACTGCAAATAATATGATCACAGTTGAGCAATACACTCTCAAAGAGTCATAATTTTTTGAAAACTATGTTGACCTTTCCAAGCCACTAGGGTATCATTTAGTGTAATGAGTGCTAATTTCCTAAGTGGTATCCCAGTGACCTAAAAGAGTTTGTACAACTTTTAAAAGTGCCTTTTAGTCCCCATGGCGTAGTTTACACAGTGGGAAAATATGGTTCATTATCTCACAAACATACATTACAGGCAAAGAACTTAATAGTCACAATGACGTATTTTGCTTAATTTAAACTGGGTAACAATAAAAGGAGTGTTTCTAAAAATAAAATGAAATACTTGCAGAAAGTCAAGTATAATCCAATATTTTCTTTTTTACTGAATTGTGTCAAAAAAAGTATTCATCTATAAACCAATTTTAGGACTACTTTTAAGATGTAAATGAGCCTCAGAAGGGAGGGGCTATCTTACGGCTAATTTCTTTAGTGCACTCGGAATGATGATTTTCATCTTCTATTGCTCTCTGAGGCCCTTTTCTGGTTCTGCAAACTGATGTTTTGCTGTTTTCAAGCTTGAATGGCAATCAGAACATATTTTTCAGTTCAATGAATTTGTATTGAGGCAAGTTCCTAATTGCTTTACATAAACAGTTTCTCCAACTTTTTTATAAAAAAATAATCTTATACAAATCATTGCCTCTACAAAGAACAAAATTTAGATTTCTATGAATGATTAGAAAAGAGAGTAATGGAATGAGCATCATATTGTACACAATATATTCCCATAATATTGTACACTTATCATCCTTCCGTTTCCTTCTGCATCGTAAAATATGAACACTCAACTTAAGAAAGAGAAGATATCACTTCTTCCTTTTTCGCATTCCTAATGTGAGATCATAAATGCCTTTTCAAAGTTATGATCAAGTCAAAAATCATTACTTAAGAGATAGGAAGTTAGTTATTATGTCGGAAACTCCAAGTCAATGTGCAGTGTATTTCCACAAAGAGTATTAATAGGTGATGAAGAGGGAGTGTGTTAGTTTTTGTGACCAGCAAAGAAAAGAGTGGGAGGGTGGTGGGCAGAAGCTTCTCTTTTTATTGAAGTTCCATTGACATTCTTTTTTCCTCTTTTTAAAGACTTTTTTTTTTTTTTTTTTTTTTTTAGTATTTCTTTTGAGAGAAAGAAAGAGAGAGATAAAGGGAGGGACAACAAGAGAGAGAAGACAGAGAATCCCAAGCAGACTCCACCCTGCCAGTGCAGAGCCTGATGTGGGGCTCGAACTCACAAACGGTGAGATCATGACCTGAGCCGAAACCAAGAGTTGGACACAATGGACTGAGCCCCCCAGGTGCCCCAACATTCTTTTTCTTTCTACAAATTTACGTAAGGGAATGTTGGTTGCAGAACCAAGTTCATTACTACCTATTTTCTTCTCAGTTATGTCAAAGAAAAAAACACGCATCGTACCCTGGGGTAAAGAGTAGTGTATTCCCAACTTTAATGCACCTATAGAAATCACATGGGTATCTTATAAAAGTATGGTTTCTGGTTTGATAAGTTCTGGGTAGGGCCTAAGATTCTGCATTTCTAAGAAGCTACACAAAGGCATGCTAATGTGTCCGATATATAAGCCACATTTTGGATATCAAGGAAATAGAAAATGAACCTATTCCCTTTTTTATTTTTTAATTTTAGTTTGTTTTTTTTTACATCACTAGATTTGCAAAGAGTTTTAGGGCTTATAGTTCCTGGGGAGTCACAAGGTTAATGTTTAGTTATAAATCAGTAGTGTTCCTTTGGTGAAACTGAAAATTAAAAATGAATAACCTATTGTAGAGAAAGCATTATAGAATTGGGGAATCTGCTACCAGAATGACTGTGTGTGATATATCTGAATTTATGACCTAGGTCACAGAATCTAAACAATAACAGAACAAGACAATAATTATTCTAAACTAATTCAAGTATGGAGATATTATTCTTAAATACAGGGCATCTAATGGAGTTTTACAACTGTCTAAACGTTGAATATGCAAAAGTGGTTGACTTTTATTATGTAAAAGTGAATGTGTTAATGTTCACTGATATACATTAAATTCCACAAATTATTAACATTATTTGTAACCAGATATGATTTCCATTGCATATTGGATAGGTTTGACTGTATATAATCATAACTATGTGCAAGAAATATTATTTTAGAAATAGTAAAGGATTAATTGAATATTTTATACTCCCTATAAAAAGTAATATTTACATCACAAATGTTGGAACAAATAAAAATATTAATAACTAGTTATTAAGTTTATCATTTAATACTACATTAGAAAAATTTATTTGGAATTTAATACCCTTAACATCTTTGCAAGAAATCTGAGTAGATTATAAATTTTGGAGTTTGTAGTGTGCTAGAGAGCCTTTAAAAAGGGAACACTGTCCATAACAGCATAAAATCGGTATTTCTTTTGCATTGGAAAATAAAACAAGAGTTAATAGCTATTATTGCAGTGAGAGTGTACTATAAACAAGGGATCTTTTGATGAGGGAAACGTGTTAGGGTAAAGGTATACAAGTGTATAGAATGTGTGTAAATGTTACACAAACTTTATAGAACAGAAATCAGAAACAAATGGTGATGCTGGTTTGGGAATAATGAAAATATAACAAATATGGATTATAATTCACATTAAATAATAAAATGTTCAGCTATGATGCAACAACAATAGACCAAAAGAAAAAAAAATATTTACGTGCTTAGCACAATAAGAGTTCAACCCTCACTCTTGTATGGTCTGAAGGAATTAAAGACATGTGGCCCATAGAATATTCGTACTTCCTATGTAAGCAGTCAACAGAAGCTGCCATAGAAGAGAGTAAGAAGGGTAGAAAGAGGATAAAATCTGTCCTATTCACCATGCATCTCATTGATTCCTTCTTCCTGCACACAGAATACACACATCCCTTTATCTAAGGATAGACTTCAAGTCCTGTCCAGTCAGTGACTGCAACTGACAAGACACTTTGAAGGATTCCCTACTGAATCCTATGGGCTCATAACTGAAATCCCATAGTCCTTTCTCTCAGAACTCCTTTTTCTCCTGGCTCCTGCCTTGTTCTGCTCTTTTGAGTATCCGTAGCTTGTATTCCTTATCGACATATGAGTCAGGTTATGGGACCAAGCATGGTTTGTTTCTTCTATTTTTACTTCTCTTAAGTGTTTTCTTTTTTCAATTGATTTTTCAATTTATTTATTTATTTTGTGGGAGGGCACAGCAAGAGTGTGAGAATCCCAAGCAGGAGCCTGACACGGGGCTGCTCTCAGGAACCATGAGATCATGACCTGAGCCAAATCAAGCATCAGATGCTTAACCGACTGAGCCACCCAGGCACCCTTGTTCTTCTTCTTCTTCTTTTTTTTTTTTTTTAATTCTCCAAGATTTCTAGTCCAATCTCTTAGCTTCTTTACCAGAAAAATTTACTCAGCATTTTAGTTGTCTTCTCATCTATTTGAGTCCAGTCATTTTCATGCTCTAATTACCACACCTAAAATTCTCTGGAGACATGTTTCTAAAACCTGTTTTATTTCCCGGAAATTTCGCTTCCTTGCCCTACCTGATTCCATTTCACTTAATAGAATCTTTTATAATGAATACTTAAGCTGTGTCACTGGTTGAGAAATTTTACCGGGCTTTTGGTTAAAAGTTTTTTTGGTGACATCATGTCTTACTTTTGGGGATCAGACAGTGGTTGACTTTCTGTCAGTTGCAGAATTTGTCCCAAGTTCTGCTTGTTACAGTATTAAACTTTATCTGATACCTGTACTCCTAGAAAACTGTCATGGTTAAAAAATTGCCAGTACCATTTTGGGATAAGAAAAAGAAACTTCTGGGGCGCCTGGATGGCTCAGTCGGTTGAGCGTCCGACTTCGGCTCAGGTCACGATCTCGCAGTCCGTGAGTTCGAGCCCCGCGTCAGGCTCTGGGCTGATGGCTCAGAGCCTGGAGCCTGTTTCCGATTCTGTGTCTCCCTCTCTCTCTGGCCCTCCCCCGTTCATGCTCTGTCTCTCTCTGTCCCAAAAATAAATAAACATAAAAAAAAAAAATTAAAAAAAAAAAAAAAAGAAAAAGAAACTTCTGCGAAAAAGAATGCCCTCCCCCCACCCCTTCCGCTCCATAACTTCCTGTAAGACTTAGAAAAGTCCCCTGTGTTTACTTATGCGTATCAAAGCCAGACCTTCCAAATACCACTTTGCCTCATGAAAGATGAGTGGAACTTGTCTATCATGGCCTATCATCCTGAGTGCTTATTAAGTGACTTACCCAAACTGTAGTTAAGTTTCCCTCCCCGGGGCACCTGGGTGGCTCAGTCGGTTAAGCGTCTAACTTCGGCTCAGGTCATGATCTCACGGTTTGTGAGTTCGAGGCCCTTGTCGGGGCTTTGTGCTGACAGCTCGGAGCCTGAAGCCTACTTCGGATTCTGTGTCTCCTCTCTCTGCCCTAATTTGTGCTCTGTCTCTCTATGTCTCTCAAAAAATAAATAAACATTAAAAAATTTTAAAAAATTAAAAATATTAACACATCATCAGCAAACATATAGCCCCTTCTTAAAGACCCTGTTCAAAATTTTGAGAATGTACTGGCCTCAGGGAAAAGTATTTCCTGATCATCTTACTCTCCCGCACTTTATTCATTTTAGTCTTGTTTACTCCTCCTGATAAAAGAAAAGCCTTTTTCTGCCTGACTTCTGAGATGTTGGCTTGTCTCTTGGTTGGAATATTCACCCTGTTATTGGAGTGTCCTACCTCCTGTTGTAACAACCCCTTTCCTGTCTCTTGCAATCAACTTTCCAAATAGTCTACTAAGTCTGAATCTGTTTTTAATGTCAAATTAAATTTGGTATTAAATTTAACGATCAGATTTAGAGATTGCCGCTTTTTTGTGTGGCCTTGATAAATGCAGGTGATAGCTACCCATGCCTGAGTACTATTAAAATGTTTCTAACTTTTTCCTCCAGAGCTACAAGCTACAAGGTCTAGGATTTGCTTGCCAAATGATTTCAGGCAATAATTACCCACATATTTAGCTACTGTTAATAAGAATCCCCTGCATCTCTTTATACTTGGGTTATCAGTTTCCTTACCTCACCCCCACCCAACTACTCCTAAGCCAATACCATACAATTAAGTTTGTTCTTGTTTCCTTGTTTATTTTTTAAAAAAATTTTTTTAATATTTATTTTTGAGAGAGAGACAGAGCTTGAGCAGGGGAGGGGCGGAGAGAGAGAGGGAGACACAGAATCCGAAGCAGGCTCCAGGCTCCGAGCTGTCAGCACAGAGCTCGATGTGGGGCTCGAACCCACGGACGGTGAGTTCATGACCTGAGCCGAAGTCAGACGCCCAACCGACTGAGCCACCCAGGTGCCCCTGTTTATTTATTTTTTTAATTTTTTAAAAAAAAACATTATTTTTTAATTTTTTTAAACACTCTTCCACCCAGGGGCTGATTTCTGTATTTTAAAGCAAGATGTTAGAATCAACACCCTGCAGAAACTAAACATCACATGTTTCAGTCTTTATTCATTCAGAGTTCACGAAAGGCGGGTGGATCTGTTCTACCTCCAAGCTGTGTATCTGTATAAATGACTTCTCATCCAAGAACAGACATGACATGTTCACGTCAATTTACAGCCTACTGGCCAGAAATAGTTACAACAACCTAACCACAGTGGGAACCAGAAACAGGGGTGAGTACAGATATCTGAGGGTGATTGTCTTAGCTGTTTGGCAGTGTTAACATATTTTGAAATGTTAGGGACGTTTTGTATTAGGTGATATATACCGCCTTCTGCAAAAGATAACAAAACATACGTGGCATGAATTATTTTCTGTTTTAGAAACACAAATCTTCTGAACCAAAGTGCAGCCTCTTGATTACAGCAGATTTAGAATCTAGTTTGTGTTTTTGTCAACCTTCTCCTCAGAGCCCAGTCACTGTTACTGCCCTCCTTCTGGGAGGCCAAGGGACCAATGTGGTATGTCCATTAAATAATCTTGGCAGAAAATTATATGCATAGCTTAAGCTGATGATTTGAGGACCTAGTATTCAGGGAGGAACCCATTTTGCTGTAAGAAATCAAAGTGGCTTGAATGTACTGCTTCTGAGTTGAAAACCATCTTATTTTGCTTCCCGTGTTATGTGTTATTTTCAAACAAAATATGTGCTGTTTTGTGTTGCTTTGTGATCAGCATAAGGATACACGTTAAAGGTAAATTTAATCCAATTCATGAAAAATAAGAATATTGATATACTGCGACCCTTTAATAGAAAGTGAATGACAGATTGGTTTGCACTTTACAATTAAAATTATAATATGATAAAACCTATGATAAAGTTTTAAATACGTATAGATTCTGGGCACTCAGTTCTAAATGAATAGCATGTCAGCAAGTAGATTTTATTTCTATCTCCATTTTAATATTTTGAGTTCCTTTGAAGTCCTTAATCAGTTAATGTTCTCCCAGATTTAAAAGCCGCAAAAGAAAGACACGATTTGTTTTACTTGTTCCTTATTCTGAGACACGTCACGTTTCCAAATTCCCATCTCCAAACTCCTTACCCTGCTGTAAATTGGGTCCTAATTGGTCTGAGTCCTCACTTCCTCGGACACTGTGTTACCTACCACACACAAGGCTTTGCGAATGGCTTTTAACTTTACGGGCCTGAGTATCTTCCTGGAACGCGCAAAACTTGCCCATGCCTCCCATCTGTTGCTTTTCAAACTCCCTCAACCCCAACTCACCTTCTTAAGCAAGACAGTGCTGCCTCATCCCATTAAGGTCTCTACATGATGGTCCACTTGTCAGAAAGGCCTGTAGGGACCACTCATTCTCTGACGTATCTCCACATTTCTCTCTGACTAGAATTGCCCTTTTTTAGGAGCACTTTAACACTACTTACCAATCGAGAATGTTTTTAACATTCATTCTCTGTCTCCCCGCTAGATTATCCACTCCATTAGCCCAAGGTGTTTGGGGTATCTTCTGATATATCCTGTTACTAGAAAAGCTTATTGCATACTAGATACTTAAGACTTATTTATATCTCTAGTGACTTGAGAATTTCCCAACAGCATATATTCACAGTACATTTATTGATCCAGCGAAATAATTAATTAATTTGCATTAGGGAAAAACGTATTTGAAATAATATCTATTGTATGGGCAAATATAAAATCATGCAAAATCACATTCTGGTTGCTTTACTTAAATTAACTTCTTCAATCTTACAACAGTTAAAGGTAAAAACTATTGTTCCTGGGCGCCTGGGTGGCGCAGTCGGTTAAGCGTCCGACTTCAGCTCAGGTCACGATCTCGCGGTCCGTGAGTTCGAGCCCCGCGTCGGGCTCTGGGCTGATGGCTCGGAGCCTGGAGCCTGTTTCCGATTCTGTGTCTCCCTCTCTCTCTGCCCCTCCCCCGTTCATGCTCTGTCTCTCTCTGTCCCAAAAATAAAAAAAATTAAAAAAAAAAAAAAAAACTATTGTTCCTTTTGCTCTATAAGTGTGAGAACTAAAGCTTTCAGAGATAAAGAGATATAGCCACGGGCATAGACCAAGAACTTGGCTTTGTTCCCAAGTTAGCTAAGGTAGGGATAGACAAGTGACTGACGGTAGACAGGTAGACAGATGGCTTATAACTACGCAGACAGATAGACCAACCATATAAGAATACACTGTCAGTGCACAAATTTAACAAGACAGTTTCTTAAAGGAAAAAATATACTTTATGAAACAAAATGTAAATTCACATCAGAAGAGAGAGTTTAGGGTTTGCTCTGCTTTGGTTTGATTTTTGCTTTGCAAATCTGTTAGTCATAGTTGGAGTCAAGATACAATATATGGTAAAAGTTTAGCATCACTGCCTCTGCTCAGAGTGACCTTATCTGGCTGAAACTAGGCGGAGGCATTCTACCTGAAGTGTCTGAGCAGGCCCGCATGTGCCGCTTTGTTTTGGGTTCTATATTAGGATATTATTAAAACCTGCCTTGTATCAGTCAGCTGACCGGCTTCCTACTTGACTTCATTGTATAGCACTTGCTTTGTGTGACACTGCTTATCAGTCAAGCATTAGCTAGCAATATTTGACATCAGCACATTGGTTTCATTTTAATCTGTTCTGCTAATCTTGCCTTGCCATTTAATCAAAAAATTCCTGTTCATGCAGTCAAAAAAAAAAAAAAAAAAAAAAAAAAAATCCAGTTTCAATGCCACTAACTGGTTAGTTTATTAACGCAATCACTTGACGAATGGAAGTTGATAGTATATTTGAGTATATCTCTCGAAATATTTGATAGCTTTATGGCTTCAGTTTACCTCTTTGGGAGTTAAATATATAATCGTAGGATGGGGCCAAGCATTCAGTGACTATTTTCAGGTCTTTATTACCTGTGAAAATTACAAGCTTAATGATCTGTTTCTCTCGTGCTGGCTGGTTGGTGATATCAGACTCATTTAACTTGGTCATCCATCCAAAACATTGTGCTGACTCTGCAAATTAATTAAACACTATCAACCAGCCTCATCTGCAGGTGCCTTGTTACATAATGTCAACAGTACAGGTGGAACAAGTTATTTTTCAAGTAAATATTTCCATGTACTGTGGTCAAAGTTGTACATGCACAATTATCCCTATTACTTTAGAGTTAGGAAAGTTAAGAAAAGTATAATGTATTATGATTAATGTAATGATTTTGAAAGGCAGGGACATTAAAAAAAGTGGTAATCACACAGAGGAGTGCCTGGGTGGCTCAGTCAGCTCAGCGTCCGAAAGCAGCTCAGGTTATGATCTCACGGTTTGTGGGTTCGAGCCCCGTGTCTGAACTGACATTTCAGAGCCTGGAGCCTACTTTGGATTCTGTCTCTGTCTCTCTCTGTGCCTCCCCCACTCACACTCTGTATCTCCGTCTCTCTTCCTCACACTCTGTATCTCCGTCTCTCTTCCTCAAAAATAAATTAAAAATCATTAAAAATAAAATAAAAGTAAATAAGTAAATAACACAGAAATAAAAATTGTGGAAACAGCGGAAAATATCAAGGGGACTGAACTTACCAGATCTCTAGATTGTGTGGACCTCAAATGTACAAATTTTCCTGATGATATAAGATCCAGTTGGAGCTCCTAGGTGTGATTCTGCATCATGGTTAATATACTATAAATAACATGGGTTGTAACTCAGGGAATGCATCTTATGTTCTTCTGTGAAACCTCAACCATGTTGTCCAAATGAGAACCACAATTATGAGTTGAATTGTATCACGCCAAAATTCATGTACCGAATTCTTCACTCCAGGTACCTCAGAACGTGATCTTATTTAGAGAGAGGGTCTTCCCAGAAGTTATTAAGTTAAAGTGGGGAAGACATGTTCCTGTAAAAATGGGAATTTTGAACAGAAACATGCAGACCGAGATGTGCATGCCAAGTGAAGGGCCATAAAGAGAAGATGGCCTTGTACAAGCCAAGAAGAACAGACCGGAACACATCCATCCCTTGCAGTCCTCAGAAGGAATCAACCCTGCTGACAGCTTAACTTCAGACTTTGAGCCTCCAGACCTGGGAGACAATATATTTCTGTTGTTTAAGCCACTCAGGTTATGGTGCTTTGTAATGCCAGCCTTGGCAAACTATACCACCACCCCCTTCCCATATGGTTCTGCTTACCTGATGACGGAGTTTGGACTATGGCTGACACCTGTCCCATGCTGGACCACACATACTCTCATTTTCCAAACCACATTATTAGGGATTGGGCGAACTAGAAACAGATGACACAGAAACAGAAACAGAAAGTGGATGTAACACTGAGACAAAGTAATGAGAAAAACACATAAAAAAGCAAGGATCACCGATTGTAGTTCTCAGATAGTCACTCTTCCAAATTTGCCTAATTACATGAAGCATTACAGGGACAGATTTTATTTGTTTCTGTTGCTAATTACTTTGTTTGCTATTGTGTAAATCTCTCAAACTTTTTGAGTCTAAATTCTCATCAGTAACGTGACACTATTAGTTACCCTTTGAAGTTATCACAAGGTCAACACAAGTATTTGTAAATTTCCTGGCGTATAGTACATACCAAATTAAACAAATATGTTTTTTTAAATTTTTTTAACGTTTATTTATTTTTGAGACAGAGAGAGACAGAGCATGAACGGGGGAGGGTCAGAGAGAGAGGGAGACACAGAATCAGAAGCAGGCTCCAGGCTCTGAGCCATCAGCACAGAGCCTGACGCGGGGCTGGAACTCACGAACCGTGAGATCATGACCTGAGCCGGAGTCGGCCGCTTAACCGACTGAACCACCCAGGCGCCCCATGAATATGTTTTTAATATTACATTCATCAATGCTTAAACAAAACAAATACTTATTAACAATCCTGGGGCACTCAAGGCAGGTCTAGAACCTTGACTTGTTGCACTATAATCTGGGGCAAAATTTATTCCTCACTCCTGCCTAGTCTGTCTGCTCTGCCTACATCCTATTTAGTGGATATATTTTTTGCTTGATTTCATGTGGGCTTCTCTCTGCCCCAGGGTTCAGTCTGCTGGCTTCAACATCCAGTGCCTGTCATTCATTTGACTCCTTGCTGCTTGAATTCTTTGTCATACTGTCCTACCTTAATTCGGCCTATTTGTGACCCACATCATAAAGGGCATGGCCAAAATATATGGTCATTGTCTGGCAAGCCGTCAACCAAATCACCTGAATTGAAACCTCATGTTCTCTTCTGAGTCGTTGGCTGTCCTACAATCACACTCACCCTCTGACAAGAAGCAAAGTGAACGTGATAGCAGTAGGTTAGCCACTAATTTACTTATGCTTCATAAAAGCACCTGTTGCAGTTCAATGACAGAAATAAAAAAAGAACTGGCTGATAAGAGAGCATGCCAACGTGTTCTAGAATCTGGTTTTCATTTTCCCTTCTGTTTACTATTTTCCTACCTTACCTATTAATACTATTCCTGTAAGAAAACTGCCTAATGTAGCTCTTAAGGTAATTATATGTTCAACTTCTACACATGAGGTCATTTTGTTCGGCGTGCGTGACTTTCCATGTTCCTGTTTCACACGGGCTAAGCATACAGTTGTTTACACACCACTGATCCTTGGCCGGAACCAGAGGCCACATAATACAGAAGTTTGCTTTAAGAGGCGATAAAAATGAATCCGTAAATAAAATGTGCACTTTAGAGTGAGAAAATGAGCAAAATAGACACAATAATTTCTCGAGGAAAGTGTTGATGTTATTACATGTTTTCTTGCAAAGAAATCTTTTTGGGCGCCTGGGTGGCTCAGTCAGTTAAGCGGCCGACTCCGGCTCAGGTCATGATCTCGCAGTCCATGAGTTCGAGCCCCACATCGGGCTCTGTGCTGACAGCTCAGAGCTTGGAGCCTGTTTCAGATTCTGTGTCTCCCTCTTTCTGACCCTCCCCCGTTCATGCTCTGTCTCTCTCTGTCTCAAAAATAAATAAACATTTAAAAAATTTAAAAAAAAAAGAATCTTTCACATCGACATTGCCAGTAGGAGTGATTTTCCTAATGTTTCCTAGGTAGCAGCAAACTTTGACAAGTGCCACTCACACTGATGTTTACAAACTTTGAGTTTGCACTGTAATAAATATGATAAAAATTAAACAACTTACTTTAGTAATTTGTAAAAAAAAAAAAAGTAAGTTGATTTTTTTCAAAGTTTTTCATTTTGTTGACATGGTTGTATTTACAGATATTCCTTCATAAATCAAATTTCTCCCTCAATAATAAGTCACTCATAAGCATATCCCAGGAAGTGCTTTTTGGTGCTAGGTCCTAGAAATATAACAACAAATAAATGAAAATTAATATTATAGACAAGGTAAGCATTGCTCTACAATGGAGAATTAAATCCTGGTATGAGACAGTGAAAGGTGTTATAGAGGCATACAAAAAAGGTAGCTAATTGAGTCTTCAGGTATAAATCACACATTTTATCCTCTAGAAGAAACCCAAAGCTTGCATCTACTAAACGCTTAAAGTGCACACACACACACACACACACACACACACACATCCATATCCTCATACACTTACACATGCTCATACACACAAAAGTCACCAACAAAGATTTCAAATTCACATACAGGAAAGGCACGCATAAAAAGGAACCTATCTTTGAGATTAGAAAAATAAGTAACCATATTGACTTTTTGAGCAAATGTAAATAAATAATAGAAATAGAAATAGTATGGCGGAAGTGGATTCTTAGGTTCCTCATTTTCTTTTATTTTCAGGAAAAGATAAAATTTCTTGAATTCTCCTTCATGCCAAAAGGAACACACTCACCCACACACCCATACACACACACACACACACACACACACACACACATTCACACATACATTTATTTTGGATCTTCTTGGATTTCACATTTTACTTTGAAGCATCTGGAAATGACAATTAGACAATCTCAGAACTGTAAAAAAAGATACTCATTTTCCCTGTTGTCTGAATCTAACATCCCTCCTATTCCATACACCTATATTAATGAATCAGAGGTCAAAAATTGGCCCATGAAACAAACATTTAAGGGCTGAAATTTAAGTAACAGAGACAATGTATAAATGAAAAATATGTGGGCCAGATGAACCAAAGCAGGATCTGTAGATGGACCGATACATAAGTGGGGCTTGGAAAACATCAAAGTTAAGGACATACTATCAAACATTAGAAAAGATTCAATGACAAAGCAATGAGAAGAGAAATTTCAAAACATGCTTTAAATGTTTTAGAGTGGATTGGCTTAAAGGTATTCCATAAATTAATTACATAAATGCCTATAAGCAGGTATTAAAGAGCACATGTTGATTATAATCAAAACCTATTACTGACACCTTATAAATAAAAGTCCTGGTTAAAATGTGGTCTAGACTAAGTATATCCTACGTTATATGAAAAAATAATCTAGAAAACTAACATTAGCAAATGAGAATTTAATACAACTACACAAGTGTTTCAAAGCCATAGAGAAAAAGACTGACGTAGTGAAATTATGGTGAATATCAATGGAAAATGGAAACTATATAGGAAATCAAATGGGAATTCTAAACTGAAAAAGTCAATATCTGAAATGAAATTTTCACTTGGTATGTGAATAAGCAGAATAATCATGTCCCCTTACCTGAATAAAAAAAGATGTCCCCATCATAATCTGTAGAACATATGAATGTTAGATTATGAAAACTAAGGTGGCAGACAGAATTAAATGACCATGAAAATAGAGAGATTATACTGGATTTTCCAATGAAGCTATGGTAATCATAAGAATCCTTAAAACTGGATCAGGAAATAGAAGAGAAGTTTTAAGTTATGTGACATGATGATTCAACCTGCCTTTTCTGGCTTTGAAGTTAGAGGAGGAGCAGGGCATGAGGCATCAAATGGGGCAGCCTCTAGAAGCTGGAAAAGTCAAGAAAATAGATTCTCCCCTGAACCCGAGAGAGGAACATGGCTCCCAAACACCTTAATTTTAGCCTAGTGAGATAGATACATGTCACACTCCTGACCCACAGATCTGTAAGATGTTTTAAGTCACCCAACCTGTGGTAATTTGTGAAAGCAGAAATATAAAAACATGTGAAAACAGAAATTTCAAGAATCGAAATTAGCAAGCGAGGACTTTAACATAACCATTGCCAGTCATATTTTCAGAACTTAGAGAAAAAAATGGTATAATAACAGAAAACACGAGGGACCTCAGTGGAAGAATAGAAACTCTAAAAGAGAACCAAATGGAGATTCTAGAATTGAAAAGAGCAATATGTAAAATGAAAATTTTACTGGGTAGGCTTAGCAACATATTATACACAGCCCTCCCACAAAAAAAAAAAAGATTAGTGAATTTGAAGACATCTCAATAGAATATTTAAATGAATGAATCATCAAGAGTGATGGATATAATAAATAATTAATGTAAAAGATTTTTATTGGAAGAAAGCTTTATAAATGATTATATTCAATTCTCTCCCTTCTCATATGTGCATTTCACTCTTTAATGAGGAATTGAATTTATTAGAAAACAGCAAGAGTGACATTCTGGGATTTTACCAAATTTTGAAAATATCTGGCATCTTCCACTTGCTTTCTCTTGGATCTCAGCCACCATGCACTGAGAAGTCCATGCTGCGTGGAGAGGCCACAGGCATCACTCAAGTAAACTGCTGCAGATGAACTCCCAGCCAAAAGTAGCACCAACTTCTAGTCAAGAGAGTGATTCATTTGGGCCATACAAGTCCAGACCAGTGAAGATACCTGCAGTCCCAGTTGGCATCATGTGCTACAGAACTGTCTATCTGAGCCCAGCCAAAGCATCCCTGCTTCTACAATCTTCTAGAGCCAGTGTTCACCATGCTAGAAATCCCAGCTCCATGCCCTACCTCTATTAATTACTTTAGACTTCTCCTTGTTCTTACAGGCAATTCAATGCCATAGAACTTAGACTTTCAGCACTGAGCACCTTGGCTCATGGGCTGACCTCTAAGACTGTCGAAGGATGACTAATCACGTGACTAATCATATATCCCTACATGACTATGGTACTAATAATGTATTCCTAAGCATTTTCTATCTATCCATCATATCTGGTAACATCACGGAACATTGCAGGGTTATGTAATTTGAACGACGTTGAAGGAACTTCATTCACATCTTAAAATCCTAAATATCTTATATCCAACGGCAACACAGCAGCCCCCATCCCAGATGATATTGCTTTCAAAGAAACTCTTTGGTCATCCAGTAGACTTACTGTCATTTCTTCTGCACATACTCTCTATCAGGATATACTATCTTTAGGTTAATAGGGAGCAGAGCCCAGTTCACTCTATTTTTAAGGCTGGTAGCTGAACCAAACAAAACTGTCAGCTTGAAAATTGCCTGAGATGAGAAACACATTAAGTACAAAGGACAATCTATCATCTGAGCTTGGAAAGGTCAGATGGCCCCAAAGACATAGGGAAATAGTTTTAATCATTTGAAATCTATGTGTCCTATTCTGTTTTATGGGATCTTTTTTCAACAGAAAAAGCAGTGGTCACAGTGGTCATGACCTGTCTGTGTGTCAACCATGAGCCAAAGCCAATATCATGGCTTGCTACTAATTTATTTCATTTTCTGTGTATCAGGGGAAAACTAAAACAAACAAATGTGACTGCACGAACAAAACAAAACTCTGACTTCCTGTAGGCAATAAGGCAATATGGCATTAAAATGTTGAAAAAAATTACAGAAGCTCACTGGATCTTAGCATACGTAGAAATCTCAGCAGTAGCTCTGTGAACCAGAGCAGAGATGGGAAGAATAACAAATTAATTTCAAGAGCTGTGCAAAGAACAATGGCACAAAGAAGTTCAATTGTCTAGGTTAATCAGAGAACCTGGGTCTTCCTACAGGAGAACCTCCTCCTTCAAGATGCTCTTACTTTCGATTGGTGCATACATTTCAGTGATCTTTCTAGATAGGATTTTGTCAAAATACATCTGGGGCTTCAAATATATCCAAGAAAATTGTCAAGGAAATGGTCAGACATGCATATAATTTTATCTATAAAAGATTACTGCAGCATTTTTATAAGAAAAAAAAAATGAGCAATAAAGCAGCAAAGTGTCCAAAAGAGAAAGATGGTTGTTATCTCTCTCAATCATGAAAAACAATACTGTAAACCCCATTTTAAAGTGTATTTAGTATTTTTCCGTATACATTCAAATTTAATGTTAGTTTCAAACCACACTTAAGAAAGCACTTAACCCGTCTGTTGCCTCAATGTCCGCATCTGGAAAAGAGAATAATGCTAACACAATCTAATACTATGGCAGGGATTAAATGGGAAGCACTTAGCAGTGAACCTGCTATATAGTAATTACTAAATAACTGTTATCTTCCAACCCTCTATTTCTTTTTTATTTTATTTTATTTATTTATTTTGAGAGAGAGAGAGAGAGAGAGAGAGAGAGAGAGAGAGAGGCAGAGAGAGGGAAGAGCTAGAATCCCAAGCAGGATCTGCACTGTTAACACAGAACCTGATATGGGGCTCACCCCCATGAGTCCTGAAATCATGACCTGGGCCAAAACGAAGAGTCAGATGGTTAACCAACTGAGCTACTGAGGTGCCCCCCACGCCTCTATTTCCATAGAAGTAGAATAAGAGGATGTTTACATATCTCAGTGCTTTCCAAATATTTTTGACCAATCATAAGAAATGCATTTGATATTGTGATTGGGTACACAAACAAATAAACGTGCGTAGACTCATGCAGGTTCACACATACACAACACACGAAAGAAATCTCAGATTTACGCTTTCTATGCATAGAGCACCTGATTTTTTTCACCGAATGCTATGCTATGATATTTGCGCCATAGTCCGCTATTTTATTCTACACTTTTAAATGCTGGCTGTGACCCACGAAATCACTTCAAAATTGGCTAAAGCTTTCACGGACTGTGCTTACAGATGTGACATGACCTCTAAATCAGGCCATCATTTACTATTTTAACTATCTAATGATTTGCTACCTGAGTTTTCTAATGTACCTGTTTAATCTCTGATATTTTCTTATTAATTGTATTTCTGTCTCCTCCCACTAGAATGCAAGCTTAATGAAAGCAAGAAGTTGCTTCTTCTACAATAACAGTAACAGTATCCAACACATGTATTTTTAGTAAGTGATCAATGGAACTGCTATGGCCCTAGAAAATAATAATTAAACATATACAAAATGTTACCAAATCAAAATGTTAAGTTTAATTGAAATAACCTAAATAAAGAAAAATAGAAGAAAGCAAAGAGTTTGGTTGAAAGCCATGTAAAACATACATATTTATGGAAAAAACAAAAGGCATGAATGAGAGACCAAGGGTAAAGACTGATGCTGTGGAATATTAAAATAATTCTAATGTTAGAGGGTCCTTTTAGGAAGAAAAATAATTCAAGAGCTCACTGAGAAAAAAATAATATATTTTATTTCATAAACTTAAAAGCTATAACACACTGAGAAACATGTTTTAAATATTTGAAATATAAGTTTAATGGCAAGGTCCTCTGAAAGTATCCTTAGGGGTGTTGGATATATTTATATTTATAATCAGTTTTACTATGTATTTATTCTTTTTTTTTTTAAGTTTCATATCTTTCTGGTTCATGTAGACAATAATCATACATGTAATTATCTATTCAAAAATGCTGGCAGCTACCAAAAATGAGAGTAATTAATATATCCATCCTAATTTAGATATTATGGAGATCGTAATGCATTATTTTCTAGTTAATTTACATTTCACATCACTGTATTAAATTACTATGGATGTGTGGCCTTGTCAAAACTCTTTTTATAAAATGTGACAGCAGACTAGTAGCTGACTATATATACACAGTGAATTAAACTCAGTGAACTGTCAGTATAACTTGAATATTAGTGGGATATTTAAATTGAATTTGTGACTTCTTTTTGAATAAGGTGTCTTACAACTCACAATGTTAAAATAACTGGAACAAATGTATAGAACATACAAAATGTACTGCATGTTGGGGCATCTGGGTGGCTCAGTCAGTTAAGCGACTGCCTCTTAATTTTGGCTCAGGTCATGATCTCATGGTTTGTGGGTTCGTGGGTTCATGCCCCGTGTTGGGCTCTGTGCTGACAGTGCAGAGCCTGTTTGGGATTCTTTCTCTCTGCGCCCCCCCCCCACTCATTCTCTCTCTCTCAAAATAAATAAAACTTAAAAAAATAATAAAACATTAAAAAAAATAAAACGTACTTCATGTTAACAACAGTGGTCTACCACAGCAACTTCATTGGCAATATTTTTTCACCTATTTTTCTTGAACATTTTTATTGTGAAATACAGTAAAGCCTTGAATTGTGAGTAACTTGTTCTTTAAGTGTTCTGCAAGATGGGCAAGCATTTCTAATAAATTTTAACTTGATAAACGAGTGATATCTGGCAATACTGAGTAGTATGTGATACGAAACGTCACACAATTACAACTGAGCCAATGGTTCTTCTCTCTCTCTCTCTCTCTCTCTCTATCTCTCTCTCTCTCTGCAGGATTGTGGGTGGTTGCCTCCCATACTCAGATGCTCAGGGTCAGGCCGTGGTGTTTGGCAGAAGTCAATGACTCTTCAGAACGTTGGAAGATGCCCACAACTGGCGTTGGTGTATTTTTTTTTTGTCACTTCCAAGCAGACTGTATGGACAGTCCTTTGCTTTTCCATACAAGAGTAAGCTTAGGAATGCTTTGCTTCATTGAAGGTCAGGCTGCCTGCAGATGTAGACCCTTTCCTCTGCTGTCTTATTGCCAGTTACATTAAATATAGTATATGACCAGAGTTTATTATTACTGTACTGTAGTCCAAATTTGTGCCAGCATATACGAAGGAGCCCATGCAGAAAAAGGTTGAAAAGAAAGGTGGTAAGAAGGAAATGCTTAGAGTGGAAAGTAGGAAGGAAATAATAGAGAAGTATGAATGAGATACATGAGTGGCTGAAATTGCAAGATTTTATAAGAAGTCTACTTCTGCGTCTTGTCTGCAGAGGAAGAGAAAAAGGCTGAGGAATCCCTCATTGAAAATGAGATTAAGAAGATGTGTAAAATGTGGGAAACTGCAAAATTCTGTAGAAAAGCTCCACTTGAATAAGGCTGTAGGAGTGCGAGTGATGAATCTGTGTAACTACAATGCAATGTCACATTTCCGTGGAATCCTCAAAAGGAGGCAAAAGCAAGTGTTATTGGATAGGTTCCTTGTTAAAGTTGCAGGAAAAGAAATAAGATTCCATTGAGCCAATCGATAGCAGTGATTCCATTAGTGATAGTGAAAGTCATCCTACACAATAACCCTCCTTCTCTCTTTTTTCCCTCACATCAGCCACGAAGGTTTTCAAAGGCAAGTGTAGATTAGTTTGTTTATTTTTCTTTTATTTTGTAATTTCTTTATTATTTTACATTCTATTACAGTATTGTTGTCTTTTTTATATGAATATTTTTGGGCTGTGGAATGAATCATCTGAGTTTCCATTATTTCTTATAGGGAAATTTGCTTTGATATACAAGTGCGTTGGATTACAAGCATTTTTCCTGAGTGAATTATGCTCGCAAACCAAGGTTTTACTGTTTGTGAAAATAAAATGGAGTAAAATTCATCTCTTTGGTTTGGAAAATCATAATAAAATTTAAATATATACATTGATTGCTCACATTAAGAAATAGTTCCTTTGAATATGAGAGGAGCATTCCTGAAAATGACAAAGAGTATTCATCTTTTTGGGAATTACCCCCCCCTCAAAAAAACCCATATATGAATGTATCGAATACACTCCCACTAGTGGTAGGATGGAAACTCCTATCGTCTCACAATACACTTAATATAGATAGATTTTAATTTAATTTTACTTATCAAACTGATGAATATAGGGGCGCCTGGGTGGCTCAGTCGGTTGAGCCTCCGACTTCGGCTCAGGTCATGATCTCACAGTTCGTGAGTTCGAGCCCCGCGTCGGGCTCTGTGCTGACAGCTCAGAGCCTGGAGCCTGTTTCGGATTCTGTGTCTCCCTCTCTCTCTCTCTGACCCTCCCCCGTTCATGCTCTGTCTCGCTCTGTCTCAAAAGTAAATAAACGTTAAAAAAAAAAATTTAAACTGATGAATATAAAAATGAATTTTATTATGAATTTAAAGTTCTTCTGTCTGATGTTCATGGGATTAAGCATCTTTAAATAGGCTTCTGGCTTATTTGTATAAGAAATATCTGTTGCTGTTTTTCAAGTGGTTTCATTTGGAAATTATTTTTATTGATTCACAAGTATTGTTTATATATCTAGAATGAAAATTCTTGGTTGGTGATAAGCATTCTTCTGGCAGTGTGTGACCTGTATTTTCACTCTAATTATGGACGTTTAAGTAAATAACATTTTATACTGGATAAGTCAACCTTATAAATTATTTCCAAATGGTTTGTAATTTTCTTTTATAATTTCTTACCCAAATTCAAAATGTATTTTCTTATATTGCTTTCTAAAGTCTTTTCATTTCTCATTGAAGGAGGGAGAGCAGAATGAGAGGGAGAGATAGAGAATCCCAGGGATGTTCTGTGCAGAGCCCAATGCAGGGCTCGAAGAGATAACGACCTAAGTCAAAGTCAGATACTTAATAGACTGGGCCACTCAGGAGCCCCACAATGTTCTAATCTTAACCATTTAGTTTACTTGTGGGATAAATGAAACTTTTTAATATGCATTAATGTATTCATGCATTACTCAGAAATTAATTTATGACACTTATGACTACTTTTTCAGTGAAATGAACATGTATTTTTTTTCATTCTTTTAATGTATTCCAATTGCTTTGGTATAAAGACTATGCATGGCTTATAAAATCAGGTAAAGAATGTCCACTTTTATTTTTTCTTAAAGAGTTCCTGTAATGTTAGAATTATGTTTATTAAGTGATAGAACTCACCTGAAAAGCATTCTATATCATACATATATATCACTTTGTGTAAAGGGTTTCTTAAATTTCTAATTAGATTACATTAATGGTTTTGGAACCATTCAGTATTCTATTTCTTCCTGAGTCAATTTTTATCTTCTATTTATTGTTACAAATATATGGATTTCTTCTGTCTTTTCACATTTTTTGGTATAAGTTTATTCCTAGTAACATTTTTGGGTTGATTTCTTCTATGTGGTTATAAATGGTGTGTGTGTGTGTGTGTGTGTGTGTGTGTGTGTGTGTCTTCTACCTAGTAACATATGCAGGTAATTGTTTTTGCTGTCCTTTTCTGTATAGTTAGGTTTATTTTCCAATCGTGTCCCCACTATGATTGCTATTCCCGTAGTCAATGCAGTATGTGAGATTCTCCTATTACCTTCCTAACTTTCTGGTAGCCATGGGGTTTCTTTCTCCCTTCTGCTCAGTGCAATTGTCATTTCAGAATTTCAATTTTACAGCGGTTGGCGAAGGCACTTAGTGTGAAAATAGGCCTGCTGCTTGTTTCTGGCACATGATTTTTGCTTTATCTTTCTTGGTAGGCTCCAAAGCATCTTGACCCTTTTGCCAGTTTAATGTTAAACGTAATAAAAGTTATTTATTTTAGCCAGGATATTATTGCCCCCTCACAACCTGGAATGTGCTCCTGCGTATATTATGTGATATATTACATATTATTTCAAACAGAAGTCTGCACTGTTGGTGTTCATTTCCAGCTGAATCTCACATACTGCCACAATATTTACCAAACACTACAATGCAACATATGAACATATCTATTCATGCACTGACTAGCAGTAATGGGATGAATACTGTCACATACACTACCTTCCAGGTAACTGTTACCCTAAATATCACTTATTAAATTATCTCTGATGGTCCCCTACTTTCTTTTATTCTTTCTAGTCTTCATGAAGAAAAACCCATACAGTGTGTATTAACTATGTGGCAAGTACTATCCAAGGCATTGAATACAAAGTGATAGAAAGATTTTCTCACAAACACTTCCTAATTATGCTTCCTAAAAACACTTCATCTACTTCAGATGACTTCATCTACTTCAAAGGCTTCATCTACTTTTTCACCTAGTATCTTACTTTTCTCTCACTCTGATTTAGAAACTGTATCTCTGAATGCTTCACTTAAAATGTAAAAGAATAATGATAGAATTTATAAACTACAAAATCATTCACTTGTATTATGTTTGGTACTTCGGTTCTGTGAGCTTTGCACTAGTCTAATGAAATCAATGAGATATATGGTATCACAAATACAGTTTTATGGTAAAGTTAAAAATCTTAAAGTATTACATATTGACAGAAACTACTCCCAGTTTCTTCAAATGGAATTATTCTGCAGGCTGTTCTAGATTTAACTTGGAATCATAGTAGGCCAAAAAAAAATTACATTAGGTAGAAGAAAATTCTGTATGTGTAGAACAATATAAGCAGTTCAGTTGGAAGCCCTTCTTGTAAATTTAATCTTTCAAAATGAATCACATGAAACACTGAAAAGGGTATGGAATTTTGGATCAGAGCAAACAGCATATAAATATTCCGTTCCAAAATATCAATTACATTAAAAAGCCATTTAATCACGGTAAGACTTATTTTCTTTAAGAGTAAAATGGAAATAATATCATCTGACCAATTTAGCTCATGGGATCAGTTAAGAAAGTGCAATTAAAGTGCTTCTATAAAAGAATATATAGATGTTGCTACAGAGCCATAAAAGTACTAAATGTTTCAGAACACACTGAGATGAGGTCAGTTTCTAATACATCCTCATGGCTGGATGCAATGAAGGACAAGAAACAAAAGAAAAACAATCAACTGTATTACTAAGGCCAATTGCTATTCAGAAAGAGGAAAATAATTTAAATTTTAGAAGTAGTCAGAGACGTTTCTCTGGTGTTACTCTTGGCACTGAAAGATTGGCAATGCTGATATATTTCATTTCTAATGTATCCAACACAAGGTCTGGCACATAGTCAGTGCTCAGAAATGTATTTGCTAATTGCTTTCAGAGAAATGAAGTGCTTTCATCAGAAGCAGGTCAATGTAAATATGTTCTCTCTTTAGGAGAGAAAATAAGGAAATTGTCCTCATTGTTGCAAAAACTATATCAGAGAGTAATGAGAATAAATGAGAACTAAATTAGATAAGATTAACCTTGGCCAAAAGGTTGAGGTCCTGTAACTCATTTCTGAATTTTTAGGTTCTTATGTTTCTATTTCCCTGATATGAACTTGTTCTCCACTTCAATCTGAAATCTTAATACTATATATCTTCCAAATTTGAGAATGCATTATTCTAGAATAATTCTGTATTGGTTTAGGAAAGGCCACATTGTTAACCACATTATTTGGTTGCTTTCTATCTCCCTACTTCTCTCCATCCTAGGGGGAAAGAGGATTTCTTTAGGTCCAAGTTTGGAGAGTGAAGAACTAGAACAGTATTCTTAATTTTTATGTGCAGGAGTGAAATTATGGTCTATAAAAACCTGTAATTGAAATGAAAAGAAACAGCTGAATTGGGTTGGTTATTTGAAGCAAAATAAGTGGTTGTTCAAAGGGCATTTCAACATATGAACACATTGTTTGACCAAAACTAATCACTCCCTTTAGATAGATAAAGGGAATAAGAATCAAAAGAAGTTTAATGCCGGGGCGCCTGGGTGGCTCAGTTGGCTAAGCATCCGACTCCGGCTCAGGTCATGATCTCGCGGTCTGTGAGTTCCAGCCCCGCATCGGGCTCTGTGCTGACAGCTCAGAGTCTGTGGCCTGTTTCGGATTCTGTGTCTCCCTCTCTCTCTGCCCCTCCCCCACTCATGCTCTGTCTCTCTCTCTGTCAGAAATAAATAAACATAAAAAAAAAATTAAAAGAAGTTTAATGCTACTCTAAAAATAAAATCTAATAGTGTGCTAAAGGCTTCATTGTGGAACACAGAACAGAAAGTGAAAGATACCATTATGCCTAAGGTCCAATTCCTTAACTGCTCTTAAACTTCTTTTCTGGTTTCCCTTAATAAATGCAATACAATCCTTAGGCATTGTCCAGCTTAGGGTTGCTTTGGGGGAAAGTGCATCCATTCTCTGTTTCCTTAACTAGGAACATAGACCAACCAATGCCTTGCTGATAGGAATCGGTGAGATTTATTTTGTCTGTATTCAGTAGTTGGTTAGTAATATTAATTTCTTCTCCCTTTTCTTTTTTAGTAACGTGAATCAATTTCAATTCTTATCATTATTATTATAACATGCTAGCTATGTTATATAGGTCTTTTGTTTAAACTTTCCTAGGAAGATAAAATTGTGGATAATCTCCACAAAAAATACTAAAGACCTAAACTCTGTAAATGATAGTTCTTTATAACCAGAAAGGACATAAAAGTATGTGCAAGTTAATGAATGGGGAATGAATAAATAAATATATGCCTGAGTAAAGTACATGTGTAAAATCGATTTAAATGTATGCGTGGATATCCTCAGCTTCTGAATGCTAATTCACACAATAAGGTATAATTATACAATCAAAGAAGCATATTTGACCATCTATCAGATAAATAGCCTGCCCAAGGAAATAGAAAACAATTAGCCTAAGAGTATGATTCAGTGGTGCTTACATCATCCATTTTTTTTTACATCATCCATTTGATTTAAAATGTGTCATTCTACCATGGCATGAACCAAAGTATAACAGTCAATGCCCACTTATTTAAAGTGTTCATTAAAAAATATATTTTGTATCATGAAATACATTGATATGCACAAAGGATGTCAATAAATCTCTAAATATGGATAGTAAGTCTGGTTTTGGGTAATGACACCTAATTTCTATCTCCAAATAACACTTAGATAATGCTATTTACTAGATGATGTAAAATGAGAGGGAGTAGACCAATAACATTTCTCCCAAACAAAGACATTTTGGAGTTTCACTGTACAGACAGAGTAGCCTTCCAAAAATAAATGTGTTGAAAAAAGTCAGCTATTATTGAGCTATTTCAATGACTATTGCAGGAGGTGGTTTATCAAGGACACAAATTCCTCATAGTCCAAATGATTGAAAAAACCTACTTAAATGACACATAATTTAATTAATAAATCACATTAGATTCATTGATATATTTCATTTTTCATTGACTAGATGATTTACTATGAGAAAGATACTATTTACAGTAGCTTGATTTTTTTTAAGTTTGATTCTTCTTCTACCTTTTCTTTAGCCTAATATACAGCTATGGATAATATCTGAGTCATTATTCCCAATTATGTGAAATCATGCCCCACCACACAAGACTTCACAGCCAGGCAATTTGATTTAGACACTCAAGATACTAAGCTTTGAGGTAGACAAAGGAGGCAAACAGATTCTGGAGGCATTCACAACCCTTTATTTAATGAGGATAAACGTGACATTAACAGATGACTAAATAGAAAAGGACATTTTTCAACATTCTCCCACTGGTGGAACAATCATCTGGGCACCTCAAATCTGCAGGAAGTTTCTATGTGGCCATGTGACATTGGCAAAGCATCAGAGGATTCTCTCAGGATTTAATGAAATTTCCCTTATAATTCACTTGGAAAAAAAGCAGGTTATACCTTCTGTGACACTCTCAACTGTTCTGAAAACTATCAACACATCTTCCTGTCCACTCTGCCCAAGTAACAATCCCAACACTTCCTTGAGAATTTTCTGCCAAAATGTCTCAATGGAAGACAAGGCATCCAGGAACCATTTCAGGGACTACATACCTCTGGCATGTTCAGTCTTTCCACCATGCTTGAATGTTTCTTTTAGATTCCATTTCACATGGGTTAGCAAACCACCTTCTGCAGGAAAAATATGACCACCCGTTTTGCTGAATAAATTTTCTACTGGAATTCAGCCATTCCAGCTCATTTAAGCATTGTCAGTGGCTACTTTTGTGTTACAACATTGAGTACTGAAAATTACCTACAAAGAGTGTGTTGTCCACAAAGACTAAAATATTTGCTAGCTGGCTATTCACAGAAAAATTTTTTTTGATACTTGCTCTAAAATAAACATGTTTCCCAGGTTTAAAAGTTAATTTGTAATTATGCTGTTGATGGGGAACAAAAATAGGAACTACTATGATAATGGATTAAGAAAATTATGCAGAGGTAATATTGCAAGTGACTTGCCCAAAACAAATTTCAGGATAGCTGAGATTTGTATGAATGTTGAAACCATTTTCCTCAATGCAATTATTTCTTCCCATCATATTCAATTAATTCCAAAAACACAATCTTACCAATCTTCATGTTATTAGAGAGTATATAGGCAAAAAACTATAATATTTTGTTAGGTAATATAAAATAAAAAATGATAATAAAAAGGGGAGTCATTTTTGTATGAAATATTCTGTCCCGAGTACCTTTAGATAAGTGTTATGCACAGCATCAAGAAGTAAAAAAATAAAATAAAATCACTTAACAACCTTCATGCTGACAACAGTAACAACTTGTGTAGAGATCTCACACAATGAGAAAATAAGATGTTTTGATGTTTAACTATCAGCATTCATCATTTTTCCTTCTATAGAATTGCAACCTCATAGACTAAAATTCCATAGTTTTGTGAATTACACGTTTAAACTAACTCTAAAATCCCTACTGCAATTTATTATGATGGTGTCTCAGGATTTCACACTCTAAAAGTCTTCTAAAACTTAATCATGCCAATAATTCATTTAAAGGTACTTTGCTTATTTAGTTCACTGAAATCCTACCCAATTCATAAAGAAAAAAAATCTCTGAATACATAATGTAGTACTTTTGCATTTAGCCATCTGTGCACAATATGAATCATTTAATATTTTCAAAAGGATTTTAAAAACCACAGCTTATATTTATCATTCTGTCTTTGATAAATAGCTATCTGAGCAAGGAATGGCCTTAGCAATTAGCGTAGCTATTCATGTAAAATTTTTCAAGTATCATTTTGATATCTTAGTATGATGAATTTCCGTTATTCCCTTTCTTAATTTCATAAGAGGAATTTTTCATTTCACATTTCATGACTATAAACCTCAAATATGTTTCCAGGGGAATTATAAACTATGTAAAAGGAAGCAATTACCTCATTCCTAACAAGACTCCTAAACTGTTAAGATAAATGGGAGGCTATATGTTTCAAATATAATTTGTCCGTATTTTATGCTAATTGACCAACTCAGAGAATTTCAAAAGCATTTTTTTTATCTTCTCCCCTATCATGTACACCCCAACAATTAAAACTTTTTTTTTTATTTCTACTCTTCCAAGTTTGGTTGGATATCACTATCATGATAATGATATCACTACCATGGCAAAGAAAAGATGGGCAATTTTTGAAGAAAAAAGAAAATAAGAAAAACAAGATGATTGCCATTTCAGATCAGTCACTATCTTCAAAATAATCCTTATCAAACTGCATCTGATAACTAAACGAAACACTATGTCATGAACAAAATCCATTATTAGAAGGATAATACTTCTTAGACTGGTTTAAAATGATGACATAAGTAAAAATTTACCACTATACATTTGAATGTCTTAATATAAAGTTACATATTTCATTTCATGTAATTAACATTGTTAATAAAAGAAAATTGGCTGATAAAAATAAAATTAATTCTAGAAATATGGATTATTTCTATGAAAATGCCTAGATATTTTGAAATTATTTTAGGGAGGCAGAGAGTGGGAGCGGGGGGGAGCAGGGGGACAGAGAGGCAGAGAGAGAGAGAGAGAGAGAGAGAGAGAGAGAGAGACAATCCCAAGCAGGCTCCATAGTCAGCACAGAACCCCACACAGGGCTTGATCCCACAACCCTGGGATCATGAGCTGAGCCAAAATCAAGAGCCAACTGAGCCACCCAGGTGCCCTGAAAATGCCTAGATTTTGATATTGTTTCTTCCCAAGTATCAGAAGTAACACACACACACACACACACACACACACACACATAAGTGTGTGTGAGTAATATATTTAATATGTGAGCATCTGATTCACACCATAATTTTTAGAAAACTTGGAATTATAGGAAATAATATATAAACCAGAAAGCATTACGAAACTATTGACTCAGAATTCTTAATTTTTGATCTAACTGAAAAAATGAATAACTGAGAGTCAAAATCACCTGTCCATTAACAAATATACTGTTATTGATTGAATTAGAATTAGAAACAAATGTTATAATTCCAGGAATTACACACAAATGTCCTAACCAGTGACATTCCCATTATTTCCACATACAGGGAAAGAAAGCTAAAATAAATCAAAGCACCAGTTTCCTTGTTACACTTCGGTCACTTAGTATGCCTGTGACTTGCAATACATACATTACCTAAGATTTTTTGAATTTCATCTTTTTTCTTCCACAAAATGGAGACCATAGGAGACCCTTTGTACTTTTGTAAAGAGCTTAGGTATATTATGTATGAAATCACTTTAAGGGTCTCTAGACTGTTAAACAACATTATTTAAGTGTCATTAACATCCTCTCACTGTGAGTGTTCCTAATAGAAAGTTACAAATGCAGAAGAGCTGTAAATATTTGTCTCGTTTAATTCAAGGTATTTTCATTTTTGGTGATTCAAACAATAGTGTAACATACACAATATATATTGGATATATACTGTATAAAAATAATGGTATAATATGTACAATAACTACCAGAAATTAATGGGTTTAAAATCCATTTTATGGGTCGGAACTATCTGAATATTCAGATATATACATCCCTACATATGGATTTATTTACTTCTCCTTTAGTTCTAAACTGTTACAATGATTCAAGGTGAAAAATTCTTGGCTTAACACGCATGTTTACCTGTTCCTGAAATCTTTCTTAACAATCTTACAGAAAAAAAAAATAGAGCCTGGTGGAGGACACTGTCAGATGACTATTGCTTCAGTTTTTATGTTTCTAGCTTCAGTTACTCTGCTCTTGGAGTCCTGCCTGTGGTGATATTGTCTGGTGTCATAAGCCACAGCCAGGTGCACTGCTCACAACTGAGCCTGTAAAACTTTTCCCAGGTGGCTCTACTCATAGTTGGGGTTTCCCCATGGACTAGCTTCAACAGTTTACCTTCTTTAGAGCAAAGAAAGAACTCCTATACAGGGATACAAAGAAAATAATAAGAAAATGTTTGCCCTAATCTAAATGTTTTTAAAAAGCATTTCCTCCTAAGATAAACAAAAGCAAATTGAAAAATCAAGCAAAATAAACTTCTGGCATCAGACAGGCAATGGTAGAAACAGCTGCAGCAAATATGATAATAAGAGAGAAAGCTTAATTGAAACAGATGTTTAAAATGTGCAATTTTAAATGGTAGACAAACATTGATGTAAAGTAAATTTTAAATAAAATGGAATGGATTGGAAGCATAATTAAAATCAAAGAAAAAGCAAAAATAATCTTGATGGAAACCAATTAGAATGATAACAATAATTGGTTTTGCCTAGACAACAAAGCATTAGAATGTGGAAGACCGTTATTTTTTATTTCGTTTTGGGGATCTTTATTTTTTAAAGTTTATTTATTTATTTTGAGACAGAAAGGGAAAGCGCACACATGCACGAGCAGGGAAGGGACAGAGAGAGAAAAAGAGAGAATGCAAAGCAGATTCTTCACTGTTGGTCCAGAGGCTGATGAGAGGCTTGATTGCACAATCCACAAGATCATTACCAAAGTTGAACTCGAGTCAGACGCTTAACCCACTGAGCCACCCAGGCGCTCCGCTTCAGTGATTTTTAGGCAAATATGTATCTAACAACATCTTAGTAGACATGCTTAGGGAAGATAAACATCAGGGAGAATCTCAGTTTGAAAAAGTGCCCTCTCAACATTTAAAAACTAGTCTACTAAATTCCTACAATGCAAAAACTTCTGTTGTAAGCTAATTGGGAAAAATATTATCTGCTCAAATTTTGTCCTCATTCTAGACTGCAGATTGTCAAGAATGGTGAAGGGCAAGAATGGTGAAGGGTCTGTGATTTCACTCTGCTTTCAAGCCAACAAGACCGGCTGCACAGTTGCATAGAAGATGGCAGAAAACACAAGACTCCTGAATCAGAGAAAAGGATTGCATTATGCTCAGTGCAATAGTCACCAACAACCACCACAGGAAGAATACTTTACCTCTCCTTTTCTCAGCTTCCACAGGGGTCATGCAGATGAGGTTAGGTGTATGACAATTCACAGAATGGCTCCCAGTGGATATAGGGAACCTAAGTATTTTATAATAGATAGTAAACAAATATGCCTTTTGTTCTGGAGGAAGACACTGCCTCTATCCTTCAAGATTTTTTTTTTTTTTTGCTACACAGACATCTTTAAAAAGATGGTGCACAACAAAAGGCAACACATTCCTTGCTCTGCAAAATGTACAGAAATGTAAGAGACCATGGAATATATTCTCCCAGTACAAGTGATTTTCACCGTGACACCAGAGCCAGTTCTAAAATCAGGGAAAACCTAAGTGGTTGCCTGAGCAGGAGAGCTATCTTTTTCTTCTCTAAATGTTCTCTCCTTTTTACCTTGGTACCACTTCTTAATTTCACTTAACTATACTAACGGCTATCAAGTCCTACTTGTTGCACATATCCACTCTTTCTGTGATGGTCATCTAAGGGAATATTACTGGTAGAAGCATAAATCATGCCTATTTAAAAGAGAACAAATGAATACTGGAGGGAGCAGAGGCAGTTGAAGAAGGCTATTGAAAGAGTCCTGCCATTCTCAAACAGACATTGTCTGAATGGCCAAATGTGAGACCCATGCATGCTGCACATCTCATAAAAGCCAAAAGTTTCTGGAACGTAAGAGTTGTTACTGCACAAAAGTTAATATTAGCTAATTTGGTATAACTCAAGTTTATGTAAATTCTCCCCCAAAATACAATTTTTTCTTATGTATTTAGCTGTGTGGAAGCCCATTCTAGGTTTTTTCATTAAAAGGCCAGAGTGGACTTGATAACTGAGAGCTGGATTGATCCAAAGGCTCAATTACTCACACGATTGTTGTTGATGCTATCAGCTGGGAACCCAGGTGGGGAAACCCATGAAAAAACCTACCTGCAGCCTTTCTATGTGGTTGCCTGGTCTTCACAATGTGGTTCCTGCAACTTGAACAGCCAGAAAATGAAGAGATCCAGAGAGAAGCTGAACTGCCTCTATGACTTAGCCTCACATATCACATAGTAACACTTCTGCCGTAGTCATGAGCCCGCAGATAAAAGGGATCCTAATCTTCGGTGAGAGCAATATGGAAGTCCCATCATAAAATGAATTGTGGGAGAGATGATCTTCTCTTGGCCATCTTTGGAGAATATAATCTGCAAAGTCCAATATTCACTATTGTGTTGGAGCTCTCTTGCATCGGCCCATGAGGATTGATTTTGTGTATCTCTTGTCAACTCTGCATTTGGATATCAGAGTATTGACATTTGAAAATGAAAAAATGTTACAGATGCCTTTTTTTCTTTTAAATCAGAGATAGCTGTTAAATAATTATACCATCACATCACTACTCGTACACCACTTTATCCATTTTTGACGTATTTTAATTCTTCTAAGTCACATTCTTCTTTGATTTCCTATAACTTCAATACTGAGATACAGTATTAACACATTTGTGTATCCCCTAGATAGTAATAGAATAAGAGAGAAGAAAAAGACTGGTAATATTTACATATAAAAGATGGAGATAAAATAATATCAACTTAAGGAGAAAAGTCTATAAACTATTGTGGTCTTCGTTTTTGCATCAGATAACATAGTTTTAATGGGTATTTATAATTTTTTTCTTCTACCATCCAATTCATATTCACTTTGCCCTAGGTAAGCACTTCTGTTGGTCATGGCAGCTTGCTTGTGGGACACCCAAAGCCTCTTTCCAGAAGTATCTGAGTAATTAACACTTCTTTCAGCTTTAAATATTTGATGTGATTCCCATCAAAACACATAAAAGTAAATGAGAGTACAAAGAAGTGTCCCACAAAATCCTCCTCTTATCCCATTTGGGGTCAGAATTAGTCAACCCAACCGGTAAGAAAACTCTTACTGGTACATCATAAGAGGCAGTAAAGAGAGGAGTTGCCTACATTCTCTCTCTCTGATAGCAAGACATGTGAATCCTGGCCTGTGGAAACAGTAACATATTGTGGTTACTGATTCAAAGCAAATACCATGTTCTAGTAGATATTAACATGGCCACACACTGCACTGCCAGCTAAAGGCATGCTATTCTATCAGGAATTCTGTGTTATTAGTCATCCTGTTTTAGGTCAAAAATAAGACCAGTGAACTCCAAGAGTGGGAGCTGAGTGTTGCATTTCACACACTATAAAGGAATTCCCTAGTCAGAAGCAACGTCCTGTTGTATAATGTGAAAGTGAGCAAGGCATTATATAAACCATGGATGGTTTTGGCAAAATATTTACAGGCAGTGAAACAGAAATCCACAGCTATGTTATTTTCCAGTGAGCACAGACGACTACACCTTCCATGATAAAAACCTTAAAAATCTGCCATCAAATATGTGGTTGACCTTACTGAAGTATAGCAATAATCTCTACAAATCCTTAAAGAAATGTGATATTGATTTTAGTATATTATTTTGATCAGCAGAAATAATTCTAATGGCTTCCACTTGGCCTTGTTCCTATAAAGCTCTCACTCCATGGGTTAGGAAACCAGTGTGGAGACTATCACTGTTGTTCAGTATGGCTGTTTCAACTACACATTCTGAAATTGGGCAATCAAGCACAGAGTGGATTTAGGGTCTCTTGTTCTCGCCAGGAACCAAAACTCCATTAATTGCCTCCATTCTGTAAGTCCATATTCTTCCTGAGTCTACAGAAATTACTATCAATTAAGTATCAGTGGCCAGTACTCCCACCAAGTTCTAGTTATACTCCCTTCCCCTTTACAAAGTAAATAGGCAGACTGCTTTGGGAAAAGTTGAGAGGAAGATATGTGTTACAATTCATAGGTGGGGTAGTGTTCTTCCTCAGCGCCACTCAGCTCTCTCTTCATTAATAGATTTCTTTGATAAGTCCTTAGTGTGGGAACTGGTTTTGATTCAAGCCAGATTTCTGTTCAGGAGTCCTAGAAACTTTTTATATCATAAATCAAGAACTTTTTCATGTTGTTAGTGCTGCTATTTTTGACAATGATAACAATGATGATGATCATCTCTCAAGTTTCCTGTGATCTATGAGCCAGTGTTAAAAATCTCTGTAGGTAAAAACATTCTGATTATAGCTGTGATCTTCTTTTCATTATAATAGTCACATCCATCCTGACGTTGGCAATTTAGTGCTGATTCTGGTCTCCTGCTTCCTTGGGAGTCTATCACCTTCAGTTGGAGGGCCTGGTACAAAGAAAAAAACCTCTCCACTGTTATTCCTGGCATGACAATACCACAGTCCATCAGAGATTCTGGGACAAAATTTGATCAGTGATTCAACCTCCTATACTTTATAGAAATAAATGCATAGGACCTCCCGACAGATAAGTCGTCCATATATGAATTTTTATATGATACACAATATGTTTATAAATATATTTGAAAATCTTAAAAGAATATTTACCTGTTTAAATTGATGATTCTAAAAAAAAAAAAAAAAAAAAAAAAAAAACAACTTCCAGTCAATTTTACACATTACTCTCATTCCTTTACCTAAAAACAAATCATGGTGTCCCATACTGTAAAGGCATTATTGGGATTCTTGCTATCACTCACTCACAGAAGGCACAACATCAGTAAGTTTGAAATAGACTGCCAAGATACTGTATTAAGCATAGTCAACACTGTTTTAAGAAAAACTAGGAATAAAAAAAAAAAAAGAAAAAGGAAAAACTAGAAATCTTATTTTAGTACTTTTGCTTGAAGATATGCATAAAGTAAACCAAGAAGTAGGAACACTTTGTTGGAAATGGAATTTTTAATGTAGGGGAAAAAAGTATTTGTTTCAATTGTTTGACTTTTGTCTTACTATATGAGCAATCCAAGCAAACGACATTTCATTGCCAATCCAATGAGGTAAAGGACAATCTTTAAATAATATACCACAATAGGAACTTTATTTTTTTTTTCAGTTTTTAAATTTATTTTTGGAGATAGAGAGAAAGAGAGCACAAATGGGCAGAGAGAGAGAGAGGGAGAAAAAGAAAATTCCAAGCAGACTCTACACTGACACCAGGGAGCCCAAAGCTGGGCTCAGTCTCACAAACTGCGAGGTCATGCCTAAACCAAAATCAAGAGTCGGACGCTTAACTAACTGAGCCACCCAGGCATCCCTTGGATTATAAGAACTTATCTGAAAATTTTGATTAGTAAGTGACTTGTTTTCAGTTACCCAACATTACAAAGCAAAATTATTTGCATAAAATCAGGCAGTAGTTAAGATGTGAATAAACAATATTCTAGGCTTTCCATTTTAATTTCCTCAAAATATTTTCTGATTTTGAAGTAGAGAATTTCCAGAATTTTCAAACTTGTAGACGAGAGAATGGATACATACAAGGTAAAATTATACATACAATTAAAAAAAGCCATGTGTACAAAATACTGATATGTGGAATATTTGTTTTCTTTTAATATTCAAGAAAGTGCCAATTGAGCCAGGTTATGAACCAAGAATCTTTTCTCTCAATATGTATCGGTATTCTGATCATATGTATCCATTTCTGCTTTGTTTCAATACTGTGTTTATGAAATATAAATGTAGCAATGTATACATACTGTGGCACTTGGCAGAAAGTATGATCATATTAATTAGATTCCTCCATGAAAGAGAAATTCACTTTAATGAAACATGTTCAACAACCACATATGGATTTATAGGTTTCTGCTTCTAACCAAGATGAAGTAAGAAAACGAGATCCAATTTCTTACTTGAAACAACCACAAATAAGACAAATCAGTTGAACATTCACTGGACATTAGGCACTGTAAGACAGTAACCTCAGAGAGATGAGAAAACAAACAAGGTAAGTCTATAATTGACCTAGATTATGAATTTAGCTTTGATGAACCATGGAGATTCAAGTGACAAGAATCTGCAAAAAAAAAAAAAAAAGAGTGCCAAAGAGGAGAGGGTATCCTTGAGTATTCAGCTATATTAATTTGCTGATGAATTTAAGGAAAATATCTCAGGCCTGGGAAAGAACCACTTTAAGAGATTAGAAGTCAGAGTGCCTAGGTATACCACAGCTAAATATACCACCAAACAGAATGGAAAAACTCAAGTCACTGAATCTTGCATAAGGACACAGAGAAAGATCTTACCTCCACAGTTTGGGCACAGACTGCATTCATCAAACAGACCTTAAAGGCAAAGCCCAAGAGAACAAAATTTTTTCTGAAGTAAATTAACTATATACTAGTTTCAGAATGTTTATACAAATGAATAATATTTATCATACAATAAAGAAAACCTTTAAAAACATGTTTTTCTATAAAAAAAAAACTAGACATACAAAAAAAATCCAGGAAAATGTATCATGTCTCATAATGGTGAGTTATGTACACTAATAGAAAGAAAACCACAATGCACCAAACTGAATTAGCAGTCTTTAAGAATTGCTGGGGGGCGGGGTGGGGGGGGTGAGAGAAAAGAAAAGAACCTGAAAACATCAGCATAAATTATCCAAAATGAAATACAAAGAAAAAGAGAATTTAAAAAAATAAACAAAGCGTCAGTAAGCTGAAATCAGAGTAAAACTAGAGCTCCTAAAGAAAAGAGAGAAGATACAACAGAAAAATAATTTGAAGAAATAATGGCAGAAAATGTTCCAAATGATGAACTACATCATCATGATGTAAACTACAAGCTCAAAGCTTCAAAAGCTTAAAGATCTCCAATGCCAAGAAAACATGAAGAAGAAGAAGAAAAAAAAAAAAAAACTATAGGAGGGCACATCAAAATAAACTGTGAAAAGTAATAATAAGGAAAAATTCTTAAAATATAGGGAAAAAATGACTCACTATGTGCAGAGCGGAAAAAAAAGGATGACAGCAGAGGTCTAATGAGAAAGATTCCAAAACAGATGACAATAGAGCTCTGTGCTTAAAGTACTGAATGGAAAAATAAAACTGTCAATCTAGAATCTAACTATAGAAAATACTTTAAAAAAACAAACATGACATTATCAGAATACATAAAAAATGAAATAATTCATTATCACCAGACTTGTGGCAGTATAATAAATGTCTAAAGAAATTCCTCAAGCAAACAAACCAAAAAGATACCAGATGAAAATATAGATCCACATAATAAATAAATTATGAACATTAAAAATGGTAGCTACAAGGTTAAACATATAAGAGTTTTGTTAATTATTTCAATCTTTTTAAAGGGTAATTTTTAGAACAAAAATAGCAAAGATGTAGAATGGGGTTTATAACATATTAAAAGTGAAGGTTATGACAAAATAATTTTCAGTAGGAGAGACAAAAAAGCATATTATTCTGAAGTTCTTACACAAATGGTACATTAATAGAAGGTAGACTATGATAAATTTAAAAGGTATGCTAATCATAGAACAAAGTAGAGAGAATTTAATATTAAATACAGAATAAAACTAGTGAAATATTAAGCAAAATATAGCAGAAATGATCAGTCTAGTTGCTGGAAATACATTCAAAAGGGAAATAGTTAACTATAAGATCAAATTATCAGAAGTTTTACAGGAATACCTAATTTAAAACTGTTTACTCAATGGAAGAAAACAAATTAATTTTGACATAAGAAATGTGTTGAATACCTACTATAAAACTATTAAAAGTTGAGATAAAAAGAGTTATTCATGTTATATTTTCATTAACTCTCCAAATTTGAGGGTGGTAAGAGATTTTACATATCTTTTAGTAAATCTCTCATTATACAGACGATAGCATTGAGGTGTGGCACTATTTCCAAATTCAGAAAGCAAATGACTCTCTTAGTTTGGGCTAATTTAAATAATGAATATAATAAGTAAAGTACCTAGTGGATTGACAAGTATTAAATGCTTTATTATCATTGTCATTGTTAGAACACATAATCACCACTCAATATAATAACAAGTTTGTTATATGTAATTTTATAGTATTTTATCTTTTCAAGTAAGAAATTAATAGTCAAAATACTGATAGATTTATTTTATGTCATAAATTTGAAATTAAACATATGTATATATACATTACATAATACATATGTATGTATGCATATGTATAAGCACACAAACATATACAAAAATATGTTCTATATATGTTTGTGTGCTTATATTTATATATCAAATATGTAAGTATATGTGTATGTATGTGTGTGTATATATATGTATACATATATATATATATATATATATATATATACACATATGGTAGCTTGTTATTGATTTGAGATACTGAATTCAAGACATGAAGCTTTGAAAATGAAATCACCCATGGTTACTTTTTTTTTTTAATACCCAGTTACATGACATAAAAACTAGGAAGTATACCAAATAAATGACATACTGATATAGTCTGCCCAACAAAATTTTTGTTATACCATTCACAATGTTATACCATTCACAATTACCTTACTTTGATTTTGTATTTCCCAGAAGAGTCAAATAACTTACTGCTATGTGTTTTCTTCTTTTATGGTGAGTATAATTAAGTTATAATTTACATACCATAAAACTCACCACTTTTTAAAAAGCAAATTGATGACTGAAAAATATAGAAGTCATATAACCATTGCCATATTAGTATACAGAATATTCACATCGTTGTGAAAAATTTATTCATAATCTATTTCAAAATATCCCTTCACCCACTCTCAGTCCCTGTAAACAACTGATTTTTTTGGCCCCGTATCATTTTTAACCTCTGACTTTGGTGACCTATGTCACCAAAATTCCTGAAGAATTCTGGGCTCTTTCAGATGAAATTGAACAAAAACATAGAACCCATGAGTCAAAGAAACTGAAGGAAAATCCAGGAGAGAGAACAATGCAGACATAGATGCTACTTCAAGACCACATGTTGATTCAGCAAATAAGAAACAAGTGAGTTGTTTAAAATGGTTGGGGACTCCCTTCTGCTCCCCAGCTCTTGAAAAAATCTCCCTTGTTGCCCACACTACCAGAAACATACAGGGAAAGGGAATTCTGAGAAATATAGTTTATTCTAGCCAAGTAGGCACATTGCAAAGTCTCCACAAAGAAGATGATTTTGTTTTCTTGTCGACATAATCACTGATTAAAAACTAAACAGTAAGAAAAATATGATTCAATGGTCCACTTTTTTAAACAAGCAATTATTTAACCAATTAAATCAACCAATTTCATTACATTAAAATACATATATTTTTTTTTAATGTATGGGTTTACTAACGTCCATTGAATGTATATTGTTAAACTATTGACGGTTTCAAATTAGGAACTCCATATCTCCTCCTACAGACATTGTTTTCTCTTTATTGTTTCTGTTGTATCGTCCTAGATGAATGACATTCTTTGTAGTTATGTGTCTTAATGTATACAGCTTATTTCCAATCTAATGTCAAATGTAAAAGTATGTCATGTTCTAATACTATTGTTTCTTTCGAAATGTGCAAAAATAAAAATAAATGGCTAACCTTTGTCATTTAAACATTTCTTACACCATTAAAGAATTCTGGAAAACATCTGTCAAAGGCTCTTAATGTTAGACTTCCAATTTTCTTTACAGTTTTAGGATATAGTTGAAATGGACTTCATCATACCCGTTTCTGAGAGCTAGAAGTCATGGGCTCACTGCCTAAATTTAACTGAGGCAAAACAAACTCTTGTAAATATGTATTACTTTTAACATTATATGTAATTCAATATATTTTTTTTTAAACGTTTATTTATTTTTGAGACAGAGAGAGACAGAGCATGAACGGGGGAGGGTCACAGAGAGAGGGAGACACAGAATCGGAAACAGGCTCCAGGCTCCGAGCCATCAGCCCAGAGCCTGACGCGGGGCTCAAACTCACGGACCGCGAGATCGTGACCTGGCTGAAGTCCGACGCTTAACCGACTGCGCCACCCAGGCGCCCCTGTAATTCAATATTTTATAATAACTTATCATTTAAAGATTCAGTTTCTTTAAAATACCCACATATGGGGCACCTGGGTGGCTCAGTTGTTGGGTGTCCGACTTTGGCTCAGGTCATGATCTCACCATTACCGAGTTCGAGCCTGGCATCGGGCTCTGTGCTGACTCAGATCCCAGAGCCTGCTTCTGATTCTGTGTCTACCTTTCGCTCTGCTTCTCCCCCGCTTGCACTCTGTCTCTCAAAAATAATTAAAAACAGTAAAAAAATAAAACTAAAACACCTACATATTTATAGTTTGTGTGTATATACTTTAATTTACCTGTTGGAAGAAATCTAGAAATAGGGAAATAGTCATTTTAAGTTATCCACATTTTCATATTTTGTCCATAACGTGGCAATTTTATAGCGATCTATTTCTGGGATTCCTTCATCTGAAACAGTAGGCTATTATCTTTTAAGTGAAAATCCTTTACTGCCACAGATACCAATGTAGTATACAAGATCAAGGGTATATCTAACTATATAATTAGGTAATTAATCCAGGATATTATTTCAAGTTCATGAGGACACATAAATGGTTAAATTTCTTAATTTGTATACCCAGTATCAGTATCACAATTTATGTAGCTGGAAATTGATTTTCATTTTTTTTTGTTTCTTAAAAAAAGGTAAACATGCACTAGAGAGATGATCTAAGACATACATGTATACTATGAACATATTAAATTAAAGAGTTAATTACATTATTTCCAACTTGACAACTAACAAAAAAACTAACACGGGGTGAGGGAAATACCAAGGGATGTTATGAAAATGAGAATTTAAAAAAAAAATGTTTATTTATTTTTGAGAGAGAAAGACAGTGTGAGTGGGAGAGGGGCAGAGAGAGAGGGAGACACAGAATCCCAAGCAGGCTCCAGGCTCTGAGCTGTCAGCATAGAGCCTGATGTGGGGCTTGAACTCATGAGCCAAAAGAACACAACCTGAGCCGAGGTCAGATGCCCAACAACTGAGCCACCCAAGCACTCCTTAAGTAAATGAGATCTTACATCCTCCTTATGGTTAGTTATCTTGGAGACTATTTTCTCAAGCAAATCTTGAGAAAGCTTACTTTGTTCACTAAGGGAGAAGAAAGGAATAGCATTCACCTTGACTTTGATCTGTGTCTCATCAGATTCATCTGCAGGCAATGTCAGACTTAAAATTGTTTCAGGTTTGCCATAATGCTTCGGGGAGGGAATTTTTTTTCCTCACCGCATAATTCATTTTTAATGCCAGGAAATGTAGGTTTCAGGAGACTAAACTGAGAAGAAGGGAAAAGCAACAAATTCTTTGGCCTTTCTCTTTCTCCCCTCCCTTCTTTTTTTCCTTCCTTGCTTACTTATTATAGTAGTAATTGGGTCTTAAGTAATATTCAACTTGGCAAACACAGTAGAATAAGCTCCTAAGCCCTATTTTGTTCCTTCTTTTTAAGTTTATTTATTTATTTTGAGAGAGAAAGAGAGAGGCAGAGGGAGAGCGAGAGAGAGAATCCCAAGCAGGCTCTGTACTGTCAGTGCAGAGCCACATGTGGGGCTCAAATTCACAAACTACGAGGTCATGACCTGAGTTTTAATCAAGAGTCAGACGCTTAACCCACTGAGCCATCCAGGCGGCCCTCAAGCCCTATTTCTGATTAAATTTCAGAGAATATTAATGGTGGCTTTCCAGTTTCCCTTAGCAGTTTCATGCCATCTCCTTGACTTTAGCAGCTGAACTTTCCTGCTATTTCACTAAGTGCACCAGAGGCTTTAAAACCTTAAGATACAATGTCTTTCTAATGGTTCCACCAATCACAGTTCAGTCTTTTCAGCTATCATTGCAAATAGTATCATTTAAATAACAAAATTTAGCTGATACTTCCGAGAGAACCAAAACACTATGGACCTTGGGATCAAATGGAATAACAATATATTTTTCCATCTCCTCTGTATGTGTTTGCTTAGTGAGAATGCAGGGTGATATGGTCATTCTATCCTGAGGAGAATTCCTGGAGGGCATATAATCCTTTCATATAATCTTATAATTTTATAAACAATAAATTTTCAAATAGTCTTTACAAACATAACTTAATCCATTATATAACCTTCTTCAACCAGAGATGGATATTCATGTATTTCTCTGTAAGTTTTTGTATGTCTAATTGACTCATTGCTGATTGCTGAATCATACCAGTATGTGCTTATAAATTCTCCATAACATAGGAAACAGTAATATATCCAATTTACAATATTTGAATATGGATACTGTATGAATACAAATAGGATAGGATTCAGGACTTGGTATTTTAATACTAAATATATTTACTTAGTTTAACAGAATGGCTTAGAGACTTTTAATAGCTTCAAACTAATTTTTTTATCCAGTTACTACAATATCCAAAAAAAAAAAAAAAAAAGAGAGAAGTTGCTGTTTTCTAGATTTATACTTCTCGTATTCTAGTTCATTCTGCTTATCTAATAGCTTTTCTATTCATTTAGTAGCTTTACTTGCCTGCCTGATATAACATCAGACTGATTCAAGCCTAACTTATGTCACAGACAAAATAATACCATAGAGACACCTAGCATCCTACGCAGTCCCTTTCCTACTGTACAATATTAATATTAAAGCTTATTTTTAGGCCATAACTCACTTATCTTGTTTAATATTTATTTTTCTGAGAAAAGAAGTAAAAAAAGATTAAGGTGTGACATCACTTCATTGAAGGTAAAATAAAAACAAACTAAAATATCATCAGATGCTGTGCTTATCGTTGCCACAGTATTTAAAATACGGAAATTTAAAAGTGGTCAAAAATTAGATTGGAAGATCATAAATCAACTAAAGCTTCTTTGATAATGAGTTGAAACTCAACCCATTTCTTTAAGAGAAGAAGCAAGGGCGCCTGGGTGGCTCAGTCAGTTGAGCATCAGACTCTTGATTTTGGCTCAGGTCATGATCTCTCTACACTGAATGTGGAGCCTGCTTAGGATTCTGTCTCTCTGCCCCTCCCCCGCTTGTGCTCTCTATCAAAATAAATAAATAAACCTTAACAAAAGATAGTAAGAGAAGAAGCAAAGTTTCAAGAAGGCATTTTGGGTAAGTTTGTTTGCAAGAACTGCCGTGCATTTCCATTATGATATGTATTCCAAAGTATTCCAGGATTGTGAACCTGTTTAAGGTGATGTTTAGTTTGCATTCTCTAAATGATTTTTTTAAAATGTAACTAATTTAAGTTGATGCATTATTCATTCGAAAAATTGCACTGACTCAGAAATGTGACCAGCTGAAAGAAAGTAAATCTAGCTTTAATCACATATTGAGGCAAGGACAAAATTGAACAGATCTTAATGGTCTTGGCCCAGGAAAATGCTGATGCACATTTCAATTTTGTGTGTGTGTGTGGAAATAATAATTAGAACACCCAATATGGGCTCTTTTGAGACTTTATAAGCCAACTAGACTGGTATTGTTCATTTATATAGTTTTATTATTTTTTTCTGGGAAAAAAATCAAAGCAATTTTCTGCTAAATAACACATGCTGGTCATTAACACAAAGCCAAAAATGTAATGTGCTTCTGGGCACAATGACATGTAAGCCAATATGTCTATGATATCAAACATGCATGGAATAAACATATCTTTTTATTTCCAGTAATCATCTCTAATATTATCTCAGTAGATATTCTGTAGACAAAACCAGAAATAACAGAGCATTGTCTTAACATCAGTGCTCCAGTAACTATACAAAAATGAGTGCTTTAGAAAGAAAAAGCTGAAAAGTAAAAAGAAGTATTTTTTTAAACAAACAGGAAATGTGAATTCTGACTCACATTTCTTCCCTTACCTTGCTGTGTTAACTTAGGGAATGTAATGATTTTCTTTAACTTGTTCTCTACTAATTTTAAATTTAAAATTATAACCACATAAAATTTTTTTAATAAAATCAAATCAAATGATGATCACATGATACCTAAGCCAAAGTAGTTTTACTACTTTTACCAGGTTATAGAAACCTTTCAAACTTCCTAACTTATTCACATAGAGTTTGCTATTATCTTAATTCTTTCATTTATTTTTTTTTATTTTTTGACATACAAAAGGCTTTATGACTTCATGCTTTAATTCCAATATGCATACTGTATGCATTTTATTTATTTTAGTATCTGAAATTTGGGAGTCCTCTCAATGTAATGAAATACTATTTTGCATTTAAACAAAGAGGTGCAGAAATATCTAGTAAGTATCTAATAAAATTCCATAAGTTTAAAGTGAAACTACAGACTTTAATTGCTGAATTATTTATTAGTTTGAAGGAAATATTTTTGAACACTATTGACTCTTGGGGGGCCTGGGTGGCTCACTTAGTTGAACGTCCCACTTCGGCTCAGCTCATGATCTCACAGTTCGTGAGTTCAAGCCCCACATTGGGCTCTGTGCTGACAGCTCAGAGCCTGGAGCCTGCTTTGGATTCTGTGTCTCCCTCTCTCTCTTCCCCTCCCCCCTTCCTCACGCGCTCTCTCTCTCTCTCTCTCAAAAATAAAAAAAAAAAAAAACATTAAAAAAAACCACTGTTGACTCTTGCTAATGATAAAGATGGTTATGCTCACAGAGCACATGTGCCTCAGGAGTTATAAATAAAAGGTTGATTTGATTGTCATAATTTTATTGTTAATTTTGTTGTTAACATCTTAATTTTTACTGTAACTAAAGAAGATATAGTCATTGCATGGTCAAAACACTAAAGCTTATCCAGGACGTGTCCCGAGAGCCAGACATCTAGAAAATACAGTTATCATTTATCAAAGAATACAAGTGGGAAACTTTACTATCTTTACTAGTATGCTTTATGCCACAAATTCAAAATTACATTTATACCTGAAATGCACACTTCCCAGGTATAAATTAAATCTCAGAATCACCCAAATCCTTCTTTTAATACATAATTTTCTTAATTCTTAAATAGACTGAGGATATATTTTGATATGGCATGTCTTTTATTTGGAATGAATATAATATTTATAGCTTATAAAATCCAGTATTTGTGCTGTTCCTTTGCATTTCCCTGTTCTTTCCAAATTATAACAAACATATTTACTTTGATGATGGTTAAAAAATGGAAAAGAAAAATAAGAAAAAAAACTTCCATAGAGATATAGAGATAGATAGATTGATCATTCTATCTATTTAACTATCTATCTATAGAGAGAGGTGGTCATATTCCAAAGAACAGAACAGATACATGGATAAAAGGATTGTTAGTGAAAAACCGGATTGATACATATGTATTCAATATGCCTAATAGATGTAATCAAGAATACAGTAGCAAAAATATGACATTTTCATTTCCAGTACTCAGCTAGTGCATATTTTGCATTATCCTTTGCTTTTACTTTCTAAGATAGATCTTTGATTAAGATAGGATTTGCTTTTCAACTTGGCTTTGCAGCTCCAAAGTCCTATTTATCTGCAAATCTCAGTTACACTTAATCTAAAGGAAAAATAAAACATCTGACAATTTGGAAGTGAAATGATAGATGTCTTGAGCTTAACATAATGGTTTAATGTTATTTAGAAGTTTTGCAATAAATTTATATATATATATGCCAAGTCGTGGAGGGAAATTAATGCAATACAAGCTTTGTTGTAGGCAGTACTCAGACACTTTTTGAAATTAATATAAGTACTATAATTTTGATACTAGTTAATATGTATTAAATGTAACTATATATACATATTTATGTATATATATACATATATATGCACACATGAATGTAAATCCACTACGTGTAAAGGCACATACATAGAAAGATTTAAATATTTATGTTCTATATGATATACCTATTTATGTACATGAATTCACATTTGTGATTTCATTTAATCCTCAGAGAGAGCAGTAGATGAACAACCAATTAGGATAAAATGATGATCCCAAGATAGGAACGATGAAGAAATGCCTATAAAATGATAAAGGCATGACTCTTGTCCTAAAGTATTACCTAAGAAAAAAATAAACGAAATGAGTTGGGGTCCCCGGAGCCACCAGCCCTGTAGGGAAGGCTAGTCGTGGGGTCCTCTGAAATCACTAACGGACTCCCAGCTCCCAGCCACAGACCGCCGACCCTGGAGCTGTCTGTGTAGACTAGCGCCTCCTCCAGGCTGATTGCATGACTGCAGTTTCAGGACCTGGCGCTTCTGGGTCTTTCAGCCCAGGGCCCACCTCTGCCCCTTCGCCTTTCCCCTGCCCACCCGGATGATAACTAACATTAAAACTGACTTCACCTGTTGCGGGGGGCGGGGAGGGGCGAGGAGAGGGAGAAAAAAAAAAATCTAACAACTGGATTTCTAACTTGCTCTTGAGAATTGTCTCTATAATGTCATCAAATCTTAGATGTAGGTGTCAGAGGGCTGCCCAGGACGCTGTTTTTGGTCATTATGGTTTTGCGGTTACAAAAGAATTATCGTTGCTGGTCCAAAAAGTGTGAAAAGAACAATCTATAACCACCACATAAATCTATTATTTATAAACAACAGCCATCACGTTTAAATTTTCTATGTATTTTCTAGAGTAAGGCACTTAATATTAATGATAATTGAGCCTTACTATGGTCCGTATTAAGAAAATTATATTTTTGATAGTTAAGACGATACTATTCTAAGTATGAAAAAAAAGCAAGGCTTAATAGTGTAACTAGAGTGTCATGTAATGAAAAAGTGAGATTCAGATGAATAAAGTCTCAGTTCAGAATCCAAACTCATGATCTTTATACCTGTCCATCAGCTATGTGGGGAATATTCCAAAATAAAATAGAGTGTATGTGATTCAAAGAGTCAAAATGTTAATTTTGAAGCGTTAGACAACTATGTGGATTCATCCAACAGGTATATGAAATGAAGACGGAGGGCTCAGTATTGAAGTCAGGTATGAAGATATGAATTGGAGAATTAATAAACTCTAGGTGAAAAGTAAGTTAAGCATGCATTAGAAATTCCCATGCTTCTAAATTCATGTGAGAGGGAGCTATGTCACATGCTATGCCTATGTTTTATTTTCACTTTTATATCCTTCCAAATTACTAGCATATTTTAATAGGGAGAAAAATATTTGTTTTGATGTTATCAAAAAGATTCCAAACAGCAAAATATGGTAGTGAAATTAAGTGGAAGAAGTCACAAAGACACCTAAAATCTGAGATTAACCAGTCTGCCCTTTCTGCAACAATGATCATTCTCCCATAAATCTGTAAAGACCAACACCATAAAGATACCAAGAAACAAATACATCACTGATCTGGAAACCTTCTTCCTCTAGATTTAGTCCATTTTCTGAGAGTTCATGTGGTGACTAGTCATGTTGGTAGGTTCATGATCATGTATGGCTGTCAAACTGACCATGGCCCTACGTGATCTTCTTATTGCCTGTGTCACAGCACCACAAAACTTGGAAAATATTAAGAAAGATACAGTGAAAACATCCTAGCAAAATTTCTTTGTTAGGAAATACAAGAGGAGGAAATCACTTTTCCCAGAATGCTCCAGAAGAGAAAATGCTGAATCGCTCACTTCAATGGGAAATCAATAGCTTTAACAACCACCAGCCATTTCACCAAAAGATACATCTAGACTAGGTAAAAATTAAATGACATAAGGTCTCTCCAGAAATCATGGGATACTTTGAGAATCTATTAATCTAATATTTCTTGTTTGAAAACTATGCAAATATTGTGTTTGCTTTAATTACATTATATTATTTTCTTGCATATTTATGATTTCTATAATAAAAACATTCATTATACAAAACAATTTCTCTGAAATCATAAGGGCTCATAAAAATTGTTGGTGATTACACAATTGTTTTTTTCTCAATTGTAATTTACAAATTGCAATCTATAATCACACACGAAATGATTATTAGTGGCATTATTATTATTGGAGTATTAGTGGAATGATATTTCATCATCCTTTCAAATTCAGTATCCGGGAAACTCATGAATAGAGAACTCATGTAATTTTCACAAATAACATTAGGTATCATTATGATTCCAATATGAACTTTTCAGATAGGCATATCTGAATATAGTTGAGCTCTTTACGAGAAGGAATTAGGGAAATTTCAAATCAGTATATATAAACAGACATTAAGAATAAACTTAGAGCAATAAAAGTATTCTTCCTTTGAATAAAAGTAATAATGGTTCTAATCCATGAGTATGTCAAATACAATAGTTATAGAGTAAGCTTTCCTGAAATTTAAACAAAAATTCACTAATTAACATAAACAGAAAGTCTGAGTAATTACATCTTAGTCCTTACCTATTTTATTCATGAGTGGAATCACTCCAATGACTCCAAGCTTGGTGAGGAAAAATTTTGGTTAATTAATTAATTAATTTATTTTTAAATGTGTTTTACTTATTTTTGAGACAGAGAGCATGAGCAGAGGGAAGGGCAGAGGGACAGAGGGACAGAGGGACAGAGGATTTGAAGTGGGCTCCATGGCTCCTGGGTGGCTCAGTCAGTTAAGCATCTGACTTTGGCTCAGGTCATGATCTCCCAGTTCGTGGGTTCGAGCCCTGCGTCGGGCTCTGTGCTGACAGCTCAGAGCCGAGAGCCTGCTTCGGATTCTGTGTCTCCCTCTCTCTGTTCCTCCCCTGCTCTCACTCTGTCTCTCTCTTTCTCAGAAATAAGAAAAAAAAAAAAATTGAAGTGAGCTCTGCACTGACAGCAATGAACCTGATTCAGGGCTTGAACTCATGAACCATGAGATCATAACCTGAGCCAAAGTGAGAGCCTCAACCAACTGAGCCACCCAGGCACCCCAGAAAGATTTTATTCATAAATAGTTTTACAGATGATTAAAAATCAGCAGAGGGTCAGACCACGTCTCCTCAAGGAAAGTGGAAATCCCCTTCGTTATGATTGTGTAGTACATTTTCTCTATTTATAGGAACCAGAACACCAAATGTATGTGAGAGAATAAAATATATTATTTTATGTGAAATAATATTCACATGTCTGTCCAGTGAGATTTGGAAAAATTATGGAACAATGGAAATAGAGTACTGTTACGTTCTTATTTAAATCCACAGTAAGTTATTTTTCCCAATGAAAACGATAACATCCTTATCAATGTATTTTGTTATGACTATTATTACTACCACAAGAAACCTGTTATTTTGGAGCTACAATAAAATATATGGTGGGTACAGTATATTGCTTTCAGCAACTTGAAAATGCTTTTAGTACACTTATCCATGTCAGACTCTTAGTGGCCTATAAATGGCAGCTAATAAATTATGCTTGAACTGGATAAAATTGGATCTTGACTCTTGAAAATGTGGTTGCTATAATGTTCAGTAGTTAAAATTGTAGTGGAAAATTGAGTTTTTACTGACAGAAATAGAGACACTGTTGTTATGCAATGTTTTATTCCTTTTTTTTTAACTGAAGTATACATGCACATGAGAATTTAAAGGATCTCTCAAGCAAAAGTAGGCACCATCTGTTTCATTTTAGATGATAAAAAAAAAAAAAAATGCTGCACCTGGGATTGCCTGACTTCTACCTGTTTCATAATATGTCTCACAAATGTAACTACTCTCCAAGGTGTACAACTGTATATTTACATGAAAAATAAATTCTATTTATTTTGAAAACTCCATGGAATTCAACTCCGTGGAACTAGGTAATATTAGTTGGAAATGATAATTCATTAAAAATTACGGCCTAAAGGCATGACCCTTAGGAAAGGTGTTACTTCAAACCATCAGGAATATTGGGGGATAAGAAATAAAAATTGAGTGCCAGTTTTTATTTTAGAGATTAGTTTACCCTGGGTTTTACTTGTAAGCAAATTCTGCTAAAGGTTTTCATAACGGCCTACGATTTTACTGTGTCTTATCCTTTCCTTAATTCATACTCTTGATTACTGTGCAGCAAAGCACATAATAAGGCTTATCCATATTAAAAAAAGGCATGAAATAGAAAAAAAGTCATAACTTTCTGCATTTAATGTCGCACATTAGAGATCAGCTTAGCAACCAACAATTCTTATTAATTCATTTCATGCCGTCAACCTAGATATATTTAGCAGTGTGTACAAAGTAGCAGCTAGCAACCAAAGGAATGAATAAAAGTATGAGTATACTTATAACTCTTGATTTCTATTTGTTAAGTACCAAAGACTGTTTTATATGGGCATAATAATGTCAATTTATTATAAAAATCTTCAATAGTATGATGAGTTCCAAATATACACAAAAAATGCTTTATTCTGCTTTTAAGAGATAAATTTTTGGTCAAGAAAAAATACTTTGTGTGATGACGGCCAATAATTACTATGTGAAAACGAAATCAGTTTTCCAAAATTGTTTTCATATAGGTAGTTTCAAAGACTTCTATGTAATACTTAGAGCTTGCAAAGAATGGAGATAAAATGCACAGATTAAAAGTAAGATGCATTGTATTAAAATCTACTTTATTTTTCATTCTGGATTCGTTGAAAAGGTGGGATATGTATTTGGCATAAAAATACAAAAAGAAAATGAAAGTAAATTAAAAAAGTGGAGAAATTAACTTTTGAACAAGATTACCCTTGTTCTGTGGAGGCTTTGCTAACTGATTCAAGTGCTAGATTTAAAAGATATATGTGGTTTCAAAACTACTTTAAGATAGCTAGTAAAAAACATAAACTCTCACCTTTCAAATTATAGTTATGAATATTTTCTCCTTTCTATTTTTGATAATCTTGATAATAATTTATAAGAATTATTTATAATTATTTATTAAATGCAACACAGAAAATGCAAGCTACAGATTTATTATGTGACCTTATTTAGGAACATGAATTAATTTTCAAAATATTGATAACCAATGTGTGTAACTAGAAGAGCTTAAATAATGTTAGATGTCCAATGTTAGATGCCCAGCTTAGATAATAATTACTTTCAATATTTATTGAGAACCTACTATTGATTAGTAACTTTTCTGAAGTTCCTGAACTCTTTACAGACACATATGATAATTTTTCCCAGTTTCCAGATGAGTACGTTCAGTCATAGATGGGTAAAGTCAATTAGTGAAGATCACACAGTTAAGAAATGTGGGAACCTTGATCTCAAAACGCTTTTGATATTACCATCCATTATTCAAGTGATTTTTATCAAATTGCAAGCCATGTTTCTTAATAAGTTATTGGACAGATTTCTAGTTTCGTCTCAGGGGGTAAAGAGCTGGAAAGAACGTTGCTCCTAACCACTCAACAAAAAGTCTGTACAGACTGCAAATTCATGACTTTTCTTGACCCCGTGAGGCAAAGAGGGGCTGCAGGGCAAATAAAAATGGGTCAATTTCAAGGAGATGACAAGTACTTGCAGAGAAGTGAGGCATGAGTGTTGGTTCACATGGGTACATACGATTGTGTACAGTTTGTATAAATCAGCGAGGATGTTTTGATGAATAGATGGAAAATGAATGTGCACTGGCAAAAAAGCATCTAACTCCTATGAAGTACTCATATTGTGGGATTCGATACCAACTTACATTTTTAAAATAAACCCCAACACGTGCTAACACAAAGACTGACCAGTACCCTGAGAAAGTGTCGCTTGTAGTTCAGACAAAGAGAGTAGAGCAGTGGCAGCCTCATGAGGGGCATGACATTACATTTGGACCCTTCAACCACTCTATGAAATGGAAGGCTTAATCTGTAGAAAAAGGACAACAAATACTAATGGAATTATGATGCTGGTGGAAAGCCATTGAAATCCAGAAGACAGAATCAGGGAAACATACACATGCATGCCCACGCACATACACACACGGACGTGCATGGGCACATACTCCACACCTCAGAGAAAGGGAAGTACTATATGTTGGTCTCAGCATGACAGCCAGTGGAGGTTCTGGAACCCTGAAAAAGCCATACCCACAAGACCCAGGAGCATGGTGCCTGTCTAACTTCACTTTGTATACTGCTCCCCACACCTGCAGACTACATAATATCAAATAACAGGTAACAGCAGGGTACTTCAGGGAGAGGGACAGTAGAAGAATGAGTGTGACAAAGAGATCCACTCTGAATACAGCACAAAAGGAATAATCTAAAGCAGAGGTGGTAACAGACATTTAAAACTACTTCTGAAAAACCCAGTTTCCACTGAAACACAAGATTACAGCAAGAACTGTGGTTCTCAGCTACAGGTCGCTTTATCATTCCCCAGGGGACAGTTAACCATAACTGCAGACAATTTTTTTTTTTCATGATTTGCATCTACCATCTAGAAACCAGTGATGCTGATAAATATCCTGGAATGTACAGGAAATATCTCCACAAAAATCTTTATCCAGTCAAAACTATAAATGGTGCCAAGTTTGAGAAACACTAAAATAGAACAATTTGAAGTCTGTGATGCAGTGAAAGGGACTATAGAGACAATAAACTTTAAACTCAATGCAATTTCTAATGGTTTCATCCAAAACTCCCTCAATACAGGCTTAGCATAAGAAAACTGTGCTTACCTCCACTAATTGTCTCAACCCTAGAGTCTTACACAGCTTGGTTGACTTTCAACAAAAAACTATGATACGTACAAAAAAAGAAAAAAAAAAAAAAAAGAAACACATAGTCAAGAGGCAAAACAATCAGCAGAAACAGATGCAGACATGACACAGACAAAATTATCCAACAAGGAATTTAAAATAACTATGGTTGACTTATTAAAGACTCTAGTAGGAAAGATGGACAATGTAAGAGTAGATGGGTAATTTTATCAGAGATATGGGAGAGAAACTTTTAGCGAAAATCAAATACAAATGATAGAAGAAAACAGTAACAGATAAATAATGCCTTTGATGGCCTCATTGATAGACCCATCACAGCTGAGGAGTCCGTGAACTTGAAGACAAAACCAGAGAAAATAGTCAAACTGAAATATGATAAAGACAAAGGAGGAAAAAGAATCACCCAATAGGTGATGACCCAATAGGCCATGCCCTATCAAATAATCTAAATGTGTACAATTGGAATTCCAAAATGAGAAGAGGACAAAGAAGAAAGAATAAAGAAATAATAGCTGAGACTTTATCAAAATAGTTTTTCAAAATTAATGACACTTAAGCACATATCCAGGAAGCTTAGAGAGTACCAAATAAGAAAAACAGAAACCAACAAAAACAAAATAAGTAATACCAAACCAACAAAAAACACAAAACAACAACAAACAGTGACAAAAGTTACACCTAGGCATATCGTATTCGAACAGCTGGGGAAAACTGCTGTAATAGCTCAAAGACAGAGAAAAAGATAGATACAAATACATTTTAAAAAATGAAATCTATAACAGATTTTTCATCAAATTTGCAAGTTATTTTGTCTTTTACAGTGGAAAGACATATTTAAAGTGATAAAATATAAAAGAGAAAAACAACAAAGAACTATCAACTCATCCATAGGTAATCAAATATATTTTTCTTTTGTTTTATGTTTATTCATTTATTTTGAGCTGTTAGCATGGAGCCCGACATGGGGCTTGAACCCACGAACTGGGAGATCATGACCTGAGTCAAAACCAAGAGTCAGGCACTTAACCGCCTGAGCCACCCAGGCACCTCAAAAGTATTTTTCAATAAAGAAAAAAAAAAGTGTTCAAACAACATTTGAGGAAATTTACAGCTAGCAGATATGATGTACTCTACAAGAGATATTAAAAGAAGTTCCTAAAGCACAAGAAAGATAATGGCATTCAGAAGCTAGATTCTACACAAAGAAATAAAGAGACTTGGAACCTGAATAAATTGGGGCAAGAGAAAATTCTCTTTTCTTTTCTTTTCTTTTCCTTTCTTTTCTTTTTTTTTTCTTTTCTTTTCTTTTCTTTTCTTTTCTTTTCTTTTCTTTGTTTCAAGTTTCTATTTAAATTCCTATTAGTTAATATATAGTGTAATATTAGTTTCAGGAGTAGAATTTAGTGATTCATTACTTTTTAAAAAAAGTTTATTTTGAGAGACAGAGAGAACGCAAGCGGGGGGGGGGGGGGGCACAGAGAGAGAGAATACCAAGCAAGCTCTGCACTGCAAGCTCAGAGCCCAACATGAGGCTCAGACTAATGAACTTTGAGATCATGAACTGAGCTGAAATCAAGAGTCAGACATTTAAATGACTGAGGTCACAGGCACCCCAGTGATCTAACACCTGGTGCTCATCACAAGTGCCCTCCTTAATACCCATCATCCATTTAACCCATCACCCCACCATTCCCTCCAATACTCCCCAGATTTCTCTCTGTGGTTAAGAGTATGCTTTATGGTTTGCCTAACTCTGTTTTTCCCCTACGTTCATCTCTTTCATTTCCTAAATTCCACATATGAGTGAAATCATATTTGTCTTTTACTGACCGATTTAGCTTACCATAATACACTCTAGCTCCACCCATGTTTTTGCAAATGGCAAAATTTCATTCTTGTTGATGGATGAGTGATATTCCACTGTGTATATAAATATATACGACATCTTCTTTATCCATTCAGCAGTCGATGGACAATTGGGCTCTTTCCATTATTTGGCTATTGTCGATAAGGCTACTATAAACCTGAGGGATTTATGTGTCCCTTCGGATCAGTATTTTTATATCCTTTGAGTAAATAGCTACTAATGCAATTGCTGGATTAGAGGGTAGTTCTATTTTTATCTTTTTGAGGAACCTGTATACTGTTTTCCAGAGAAGCTTCACCAGTTTACTCTCCCACCAACAGTGAAAGAGGGTTCCCCTTTCCCCACATCCTGGCCAACATCTCTTGTTTCTGGGTTGTTAATTTTAGTCATTCTAACGGGAGTGAGCAGATATCTCATTGTAGTTTTGATTTGTAGTTCCCTGATAATGAATGAGGTTGAGCATCTTTACATGTATCTGTTAGCCATCTGTATGTCTTCTTTGGAAAACTGTCTATTCGTGTTCTTCCCATTTTTAAACTGGATTATTTGTTTTTTGGATGTTGAGATTTTCTTGTGTAAAATATCTATTAGACATGCAATACATATATGTATAAATAAGGTTCAATGGTTAAATTTCAATCAGATATTGATATTGGGATATCAGATATTGAGGAATGGGATTTCAAGACTGTAAGAATAGTTGTAGTGAGCGCATTATTTGTTCTGGAAAATAGGTCTCTAGAGATGATTTTATCTTTTTTAAATTTTTATTTCTATTCAGTTTTTTAAATTTTAATTCCAGTATAGTTAATAGTTAACATACATACAGTGTTCTATTAGTTTCAGCTGTCTATATCTATGTCTATGTCTATGTCTATGTCTATGTCTATGTCTATGTCTAGCCTATGTCTATATCTATATCTATATCTATATCTATATCTATATCTATCTGTATCATCTATATCTATATCTATCTACAACTATCTATATGTGGTATACGTGATATACACATGTATATCACATCTTCTTCTTTCTCCATTCATCTGTCAGTAGACACCACTTGGGCTGCTTCCATAATTTGGCTATTGTAAAAATGCTGCTATAAACATAGGGATGTGACTATCCCTTTGAATTACTGTCTTTTAAAGCTTTTTGGTAAATACCCAGTAGTGTGATTATTCTAGGGGTTCTTTTAGCTTTAATAATACAAAAAGGACATTATTTTGGGAAGACTTCACTTGAAGCCTAGTGTATGCAATTACTGATATAATTATCCTTTGAGGCAAACTTTTATCACCAACAAGTTAGAAATAACACTTCCAGTTTTTTACACATATGAGGAAGCCTATTATTGAAATGGTAAATGTTCCATGGATACATTAAAAGAAATTTGAGGTTTGAGTTAGTGTATTCATAAAAAGCAATATATAAAAGAACTCATGTGGTTGGTTAGCAGGTGAAAGAGATGGGTAGCAGGAGAGAGAGGTTTCAGAAAAAAAGACAAAATATAAGGAAGATAAGAAAAAGGAGAAGAGAAATATATTTAACTGATGGTTTTGCAAAATATAGAGAACTTTACTGCAATGATGATTTAATCAATAATGTCGACAGGCTTTAAGAGATTGCATACAATTGTGGGTTTAAGCTTTTCTCTGAATCACAAAAGGGATCAACATATATTTTTAAGTACTTTACTGGTCCTTGAAACCTAAGATATAAATGAATTCGATGTACTGAGAAAACAGGTAGTTTGTGCGACAGATAAAATCTTCATGCAACAGAGACAAGTTATTTTTGAATGATCTAGTTAATACCCATACTCTTAGAAAATTTATTAGAATAAGAGGAAACTTTATATAAGAAGTTTCAACCCTTACAATACTTTGTACCCTTATGGCAGTCAAAATAAATTCATGTTATGAAAACAAATGATGGCAGGATCATAGAGTACCTGTGTTCTTTGATAAAGGACCACTGATATTGTATATATTTTCATTTGTTTCTGTTCAGTAGTACAGACTGTTTAGAAATGTATAATAAAAGTCTCAATTATAAAAATAAGCCACATGGTGCTGGGTGGTTTTTGTATCATCTGAAAAATTTTCTTTTTTAAGACTTTCATCTCTGCCATTTCACACCATCCCTCTTCTCTAATTAATTAAAAAAAATTCATGCATTTTGCAATAATTTCTTGGCTTATTATACTGAGACAAGTGATGAAGTCAATGTAGATGTCAGAATAAAAATGTAATCTTTACAAATGTTTGAAAATGATATAATTATTCAGAGAATATAGTAATATATTAATTTGCTAATATATTTTAGCAAGATTGCTGGAAATAAAAATAGTAATCTCAGGCCAATTGATTTCTTTAATTTCTTAATAAACAAAATGAAAATTTGAAAATCATATCAGAATACAAATTATTAAAATAAGTAAGACCTAAAGCACTTTCTTATGAGGATAATTCCATCTACTGTCTTCTAAGATTTTTCTCTCCGAAACATGGTCCACAAACTGCCATAATTAGTATCACTTTGGAAGTTGTTGATCATAAGGCTGTATCTCACACCTCCTGACCTGGATGGAATCCACGATTCTGTATTTTAACTTCTCCAAGTGATTGTAATGTGTATTGAATTTTGAGAAACACTTTATGATCTGTTATTACGGAAGATTAATTGAATGCTAGACTTAAATCCTTCAATTACAGGTGACCAACACCCTGTTCATACCCTCCAAAAATGTAGATTACTTATTTTATTTTAACTGTAGCAAAATACACTTTATCCTTTAGGGAAATCGTTAGGGTTATGTGTCGAATTGGGGGTGAGGTGCGGTAATGAATTCATCCTATTTTGAGTACAGAAGAGAGATGGGAGTGTGATTACCTTCTACTTCTGTCCACAGTTAGGTTTTTAAATTCTGAGCACAGAACTTCAAAGAATAAATCCAAGATGTTAGTCTGGGCTAGCTAAGTCAGTCTTTCATTTTCTCAGCTGTTTCATTCATCCTCTTTCCACCATCCAGGATTTGGCCGACCTTTCAGCCACTGGTGATTCTCCCTCCTGTACTCTCTTCCAATGTCCTGTAGCTAATAGACACTTTCTACACAGTACCATATACTATGCATTATGCTGGTATTCCAAATTTGTCTGAATCCTTTTTGAATAATTATTTTTTGACCATGATAAGGATTATTATCATCTCATGACTGGTTCTTTGAAATAGAAAGGGATGAAATGAGATAGGGCAAAGGAAAATTCTTTCTCCTTCTATTTCTGGAAAAGGCCAATTATCTTGGATAGAAAGAGAGTATGACTTCATGACTATGTGAGGAACCCATCTTTAAATCAATTTCAATGTGTATTCTCTCCATTTAAGATAGTAATTACAATAAAGCTAGTTAGTATGTTACCCAATCTTTTATTTATCTGTTTTCATGCGAAATATTAGTGATTAATATGCTAATGTTAAGTTTTAAGTT